>NW_026286526.1:65000-72500 GCF_023373465.1 Oncorhynchus keta | reverse complement strand
TATCGCCCCCTACAGTCAGTCACTAAACATCTCTCTATAACCCCCTACAGTCAGTCACTAAACATCTATCTATAACCCCTACAGTCAGTCACTAAACATCTCTCTATCGCCCCCTACAGTGAGTCACTAAACATCTCTCTATCGCCCCCTACAGTCAGTCACTAAACATCTCTCTATCGCCCCCTACAGTCAGTCACTAAACATCTCTCTATCGGCCCCTACAGTCAGTCACTAAACATCTCTCTATAACCCCTACAGTCAGTCACTAAACATTTCTCTATAACCCCTACAGTCAGTCACTAAACATCTATCTATAACCCCCTACAGTCAGTCACTAAACATCTCTCTATCACCCCTACAGTCAGTCACTAAACATCTCTCTATCGCCCCCTACAGTCAGTCACTAAACATCTCTCTATAACCCCCTACAGTCAGTCACTAAACATCTCTCTATAACCCCTACAGTCAGTCACTAAACATCTATCTATAACCCCCTACAGTCAGTCACTAAACATCTCTCTATCACCCCCTACAGTCAGTCACTAAACATCTCTCTATAACCCCTACAGTCAGTCACTAAACATCTCTCTATCGCCCCTACAGTCAGTCACTAAACATCTTCTATCGCCCCTACAGTGAGTCACTAAACATCTCTCTATCGCCCCCTACAGTCAGTCACTAAACATCTCTCTATCGCCCCCTACAGTCAGTCACTAAACATCTCTCTATCGGCCCCTGCAGTCAGTCACTAAACATCTCTCTATCGCCCCCTACAGTCAGTCACTAAACATCTCTCTATCGCCCTCCTTATTGAGTAGACTACATGGTCTCCCAAATGGATTCCTATTCCCTATGTAGTGCACTACTTTAGACCCCTATAGAACCATATTCCCTATATAGTGCACTACTTTAGACCAGAGTCCTATTCCCTATATAGTGCACTACTTTAGACCAGAGGCCCTATTCCTTATATAGTGCACTACTTTAGACCAGAGCCCTATTCTCATAGTGCACTACTTTAGACCTGGGCCCTATTGAACCCTATTCCCCATATAGTGCACCATCTAGTGGTCATCAATAGATATGTCACCCTGAACCTGTCACATCACGCTGGACCAGTACTCAACCCTATTGGTCACCTATCCCATAACAGGCAGTGGCTCGGGTTGTAATAACTAATCATTATGCCCTTTAACTAATCATTATGCCCTTAACTAATCATTATTCCCTTAACTAATCATTATGCCCTTAACTAATCATTATGCCCTTAACTAATCATTATGCCTTAACTAATCATTATGCCCTTAAACTAATCAATCAACTAATCATTTATTCCCTTAACTAATCATTATGCCCTTAACTAAATCATTTATCCCTTAACTAATATTACCCTTAACTAATCATTATGCCCTTAACTAAACATTATACCCTTAACTAATCATTATGCCCTTAACTAATCATTCCCTTAACTAAACATTATTAATTTAACTAATCATTATTCCCTTAACTAATCATTATTCCCTTAACTAATCATTATTCCTTGACCCATTATGTCTTGTAACTAATGTCTATGCCCTTAACTAATCATTATGCCCTTAACTAAAACATTATTCCTTTAACTAATCATTATGGAGAACCTTAGACTAATCATTATTCCCTAACTAATCATTATGCCCTGTTAACAATCTAGTGAACTTGGGCTAATCATGTAGAGGTAAAATGTCTGGTAACCCTGAGGAGAAGGATGTATGCCCTTAGACTAATCACTATGAATAACCTGTTAGACTGTAGAAACTATGAAGAACCTGTCTAGACTGTAGAAACTATGGAGAACCTGTCCTAGACTGTAATCACTATGGAGAACCTGTCCTAGACTGTAGACACTATGGAGAACCTGTAACTGTAGACACTATGGAGAACCTGTCTAGACTGTAATCACTATGACCTGTCTAGACTAGAAACTATGTCCCTTAACTGTAGACACTATAAGAACCTGTCCTAGACTGTAGACACTATGGAGAACCTGTCTAGACTAGACACTATGGAGAACCTGTCCTACTGTAATCACTATGGAGAACCTGTCCTAGACTGTAGACACTATGGAGAACCTGTAACTAGACTGTAGAAACTATGCCCTGTCCTAACTGAAGACACTATGGAGAACCTGTAGACTAGACACTATGCCCTGTCCTAGACTGTAGACACTATGCCCTGTCCTAACTAATCATTATAAAACCTGTCTAGACTGTAACACTATGCCCTGTAACTGAATCATTATAACCTGTCTTTAGACACTAATCAGAACCTGCCCTAGACTGAAGACACTATGGAGAACCTGTCCTAGACTGTAGGACACTATGGAGAACCTGTCCTAGACTGTAGACACTATGGAGAACCTGTCCTAGACTGTAACACTATGGAGAACCTGTCTAGACTGTAGACACTATGGAGAACCTGTACTGAGACTGTAGACTGTAACACTATGGAGAACCTGTCCTAGACTGTAACACTATGAAGAACCTGTAGACTGTAGACACTATGGATAACCTGTCCTAGACTGTAGACACTATGGAGAACCTGTACTAGACTGTAGAAACTATGCCCTGTCCTAGACTGTAATCACTATGGAGAACCTGTCTAGACTGTAGACATTATGGATAACCTGTCCTAGACTGTAGATCACTATGGAGAACCTGTAGACTAACTATGGAGAACCTGTAGACTGTAACACTATGCCCTGTAGACTGTAACACTGATTAGAACCTGTTAACTGTAACACTATGAAGAACCTGTCCTAGACTGTAGAAACTATGAAGAACCTTAGACTGTAATCACTATGCCCTGTAACTGTAGAAACTATTAGAACCTGTCCTAGACTGTAATCACTATGAAGAACCTGTCCAGACTCAACACTATGGAGAACCTGTCCTAGACTGAAGACACTATGGAGAACCTGTCCTAGACTGTAGACACTATGGATAACCTGTCCTAGACTGTAGACACTATGGAGAACCTGTCCCTAGACTGTAGACACTATGGAGAACCTGTCCTAGACTGTAGACACTATGGAGAACCTGTCTAGACTGTAGAAACTATTAAAGAACCTGTCCTAGACTGTAGATACTATGGAGAACCTGTCCTAGACTGTAGACACTATGGAGAACCTGTCCTAGACTGTAGACACTATGGAGAACCTGTCCTAGACTGTAGACACTATAGAGAACCTGTCCTAGACTGTAGACACTATGGAGAACCTGTCCTAGACTGTAGACACTATGGAGAACCTGTCCTAGACTGTAGACACTATAAGAACCTGTCCTAGACTGTAGACACTATGGAGAACCTGTCCTAGACTGTAGACACTATGGAGAACCTGTCCTAGACTGTAGAAACTATTAAAGAACCTGTCCTAGACTCTAGACACTATGGAGAACCTGTCCTAGACTGTAGACACTATGGAGAACCTGTCCTAGACTGTAGACACTATGGAGAACCTGTCCTAGACTGTAGACACTATGGAGAACCTGTCCTAGACTGTAGACACTATGGAGAACCTGTCCTAGACTGTAGACACTATGAAGAACCTGTCCTAGACTGTAGACACTATGGAGAACCTGTCCTAGACTGTAGACACTATGGAGAACCTGTCCTAGACTGTAGACACTATGGAGAACCTGTCCTAGACTGTAGACACTATGGAGAAACCTGTCCTAGACTGTAGACACTATGAGAACCTGTCCTAGACTGTAGACACTATGGAGAACCTGTCCTAGACTGTAGACACTATGGAGAACCTGTCCTAGACTGTAGAAACTATGAAGAACTGTCCTAGACTGTAGATACTATGGAGAACCTGTCCTAGACTGTAGACACTATGGAGAACCTGTCCTAGACTGTAGACACTATGGAGAACCTGTCCTAGACTGTAGACACTATGGAGAACCTGTCCTAGACTGTAGACACTATGGAGAACCTGTCCTGGACTGTAGACACTATGGAGAACCTGTCCTAGACTGTAGACACTATGGAGAAACTGTCCTAGACTGTAGACACTATACACTATGGAGAACCTGTCCTAGACTGTAGACACTATAGAGAAACTGTCCTAGACTGGAGACACTATGGAGAAACTCTGTCTCTCTCTCCATCTTTCTCTCTCTCTTTCTACAGCCCTGACCCTTTTCCACCAGGAGGTGAAGTTCTACCACTCTGTCCTCTGGTTGGCTGGGACAGACAGACTCTGCTGAGTGGAACGTTCTGATTGGTCGTCTGGCGCAGGGCTGCAGTGGTCTTTCACCAAGCACATAACTGCGCATCGCTACTTTGTATCTCAGACACACACACAAAGGCAGGACAGCATGTATTTCATAAACTCTCCTCTCCTCTCCCCACCTCTCCTCTCCTCTCCTCTCCTCTCCTCTCCCCCCTCTCCTCTCCTCTCCTCTCCTCTCTCCCTCTCCTCTCTCTCCTCTCCTCTCCCTCCCCTCCTCTCCTCTCCTCTCCTCTCCTCTCCTCTCCTCTCCTCTACCTCTCCCTCTCCTCTCCTCTCCTCTCCTCTCTCCTCTCCTCTCCTCTCCTCTACTCTCCTCTACTCTCCTCTCCCCTCCCCACCTCCTCCTCTCCCTCTCCTCTCCCCTCCCTCTCCTCTCCTCCCCTCTCCTCTCCTCCTCCTCTCCTCTCCTCTCCCCTCCTCTCCTCCTCCCTCCTCCTCTCCCTCTCCTCTCCCCTCCCTCCCTCTCTCCTCTCCTCTCCTCCTCTTCCTCTCTCCTCTCCCTCTCCTCTCCTCTCCTCTCCTCTCTCCTCTCCTCTCCTCTCCTCCCCCTCCCCACATCTCCTCTCCCTCCCTCCTCCCCTCTCTCCTCTCCTCTCCTCCCCTCCTCCCCTCCTCTCCCCCTCTCCTCTCCTCTCCTCCTCTCTCTCCTCTCCTCTCCCTCTCCTCTCCTTCCTCTCCTCTCTCTCCCTCCCTCCCCTCCTCTCTCCTCTCCTCTCCTCCCCTCTCCTCTCATCTCCTCTCCCCTCTCTCCTCTCCTCCTCTCCTCCTCCTCCTCTCTATCTGTTCCTCCATAGAAATTAATTGAATTGAGAGAGAGAGACAGAGAGAGAGACACAGAGAGACAGAGAGAGAGACACAGAGAGACAGAGAGAGACAGAGACAGAGACACAGAGACACAGAGACACAGAGAGAGAGACAGAGAGACAGAGAGAGAGACACAGAGAGACAGAGAGAGAGACAGAGAGAGAGACAGAGAGAGAGACAGAGAGAGAGAGAGACAGAGAGAGAGACAGAGAGAGAGACAGAGACAGAGAGAGAGACAGAGACACAGAGACACAGAGAGACAGAGAGAGACAGAGACACAGAGAGACAGAGAGAGACAGAGAGAGAGACAGAGACAGAGAGAGAGACAGAGAGACAGAGACAGAGACAGAGAGAGACAGAGAGACAGAGAGAGAGACAGAGAGAGACAGAGACACAGAGAGACAGAGAGAGAGACACAGAGAGACACAGAGAGACAGAGAGAGAGACAGAGAGAGAGACAGAGAGACAGAGAGAGAGACACAGAGAGACAGAGAGAGAGAGAGACAGAGAGAGACACAGAGAGACAGAGAGAGACAGAGAGACAGAGAGAGACACAGAGAGACAGAGAGAGAGACACAGAGAGACAGAGAGAGAGACAGAGAGACAGAGAGAGAGACAGAGAGAGAGACAGAGACAGAGACACAGAGAGACAGAGAGACAGAGAGAGAGACACAGAGAGACAGAGAGAGAGACAGAGACACAGAGAGAGAGAGAGAGAGACAGAGAGACAGAGAGACAGAGAGAGAGACAGAGACACAGAGACAGAGAGACAGAGAGAGAGAGAGACACAGAGACAGAGAGAGAGACAGAGACAGAGAGACACAGAGACACAGAGACAGAGAGAGAGAGACACAGAGACACAGAGACAGAGACAGAGACCCAGAGAGAGAGAGACAGAGACAGAGAGAGAGAGAGACAGAGAAGGGCAACCAGTGAAGAACACACACCATTGTAAATACAACCCATATTTATGCTTATTTATTTTATATTGTGTCCTTTAACCATTTGTACATTGTTAAAACACTGTATATATATATAATATGACATTTGTAATGTCTTTATTGTTTTGAAACTTCTGTATGTGTAATGTTTACTGTTAATTTTTATTGTTTATTTCACTTTATATATTCACTTTATATATTATCAACCTCTCTTGCTTTGGCAATGTTAACACATGTTTCCCATGCCAATAAAGCCCCTTGAATTGAATTGAATTGAGAGAGACACAGAGAGACAGAGAGACAGAGAGACAGAGACACAGAGACACAGAGACAGAGAGACAGAGACACAGAGACACAGACAGACAGAGACAGACAGACAGACAGACAGACAGACAGACAGACAGACAGACAGACAGACAGACAGACAGACAGACAGACAGACAGACAGAATGTGTTTGTGCTATTTGTAACAGTGGAGTGTGTGTGTGTGTGTGTGTGTGTGTGTGTGTGTGTGTGTGTGTGTGTGTGTGTGTGTGTGTGTGTGTGTGTGTGTGTGTGTGTGTGTGTGGGTTGAGGGGAGCTTGTTCTGTTTGGACTCTTTGTTTGTGAAACTGGGCCTTCCTGCCCTCTGATGTGATATGGACATGAATAGAGCTCTGTGTCACACACACACACACACACACACACACACACACACACACACACACACACACACACACACACACACACACACACACACACACTGATTTGCGTGGTGTTTATCTGATGATGGTGGTTGAGAGGGTGGATACAGAGATTGATTAGATACTGTAGAATAGATAGATAGATACTGTAGAATAGATAGATACTGTAGAATAGATAGATAGATACTGTAGAATAGATAGATACTGTAGAATAGATAGATACTGTAGAATAGATAGATACTGTAGAATAGATAGATACTGAGAATAGATAGATAGATACTGTAGAATAGATAGATAGATACTGTAGAATAGATAGATAGATACTGTAGAATAGATAGATACTGTAGAATAGATAGATACTGTAGAATAGATAGATACTGAGAATACTGTAGAATAGATAGATACTGTAGAATAGATAGATACTACTAGAATAGATAGATAGATACTGTAGAATAGATAGATAGAATACTGATAGAATAGATAGATAGATACTGTAGAATAGATAGATACTGTAGAATAGATAGATAGATACTGTAGAATAGATAGATACTGTAGAATAGATAGATACTGTAGAATAGATAGATACTGTAGAATAGATAGATACTGTAGAATAGATAGATAGATACTGTAGAATAGATAGATACTGTAGAATAGATAGATACTGTAGAATAGATAGATACTGTAGAATAGATAGATACTGTAGAATAGATAGATAGATACTGTAGAATAGATAGATACTGTAGAATAGATAGATACTGTAGAATAGATAGATACTGTAGAATAGATAGATAGATACTGT
>NW_026286526.1:0-62500 GCF_023373465.1 Oncorhynchus keta | reverse complement strand
AAACACGCGAGGCGGAGGAACAGAGTGCATCCGTCGGGAACCACCGAATCCTCGTTGATCAGAAAACACACACCGATACACTCTGACCCGAACCGGTTGGAACCGAGAGGAGATTGATTGATCATGTGTAGTAACGGAGCAAGTAACGGGACAAGCGATATGCTTCAGATCCAGTTCGGTTTGATCAACTGTGGGAATAAATACCTAACCGCAGAAACGTTCGGTTTTAAAATCAACGCGTCGGCCACGAGCTTGAAGAAGAAGCAGATTTGGACTCTGGAGCAGAGCGGGAAGAGGCGACCGGTAATGTGTTCTGTCTCAAGTCGCATCTGGGTCGGTACATAGCGGCGGATAAAGACGGGAACGTTACCGGGGATAGTGAGAGTTCTGGACCCGAGACCCGGTTCATCATCACGGCTCACGACGATGGGAGATGGTCTCTGCAGGTAGGATGAGGGAGGATGTTTGGGTGTGAATGAAAAGCACGAGAGAGAGACTTGCCTTTGTATTGTCACCCCACGATAGTATCTTCTCACTGGTGGTGTTTAAGAGCCCGGACGCTTTCTCTAAACGTTTAAAAAAAAATGTAACCTCTTATTTAACTAGGTAAGTCAGTTAAAAACAAATTCTTATTTACATTGATGGCTTTCATCGGTTAAAAAACCCGAACGACCGCTGGGACAATTGTGCGCCGCCCTATGGGACTCCCAAACACCGCCGTTTTTTATGTGATACAGCCGAAGAATCGAACCAGGATGTTTGTAGTGACGCCTCAAGCCCCGAAGATGCCTTAGACCGCTGCGCCACTCGGGAGCCCGTTACTTTACATGAACACGGATCGGTTGCGGTATTGTTTGAGGAACATAAGGAATGTATCTTTCATATCAGCAAGAAATATTGATTCATTAATAAACGGTAGCCTGCATTTCTCGACGCCTTTTTTAAAATGGGTTTAGGACATTTATTTTTATTTAACCTTTTATTTAACTAGGCAAGTCAGTTAAGAACAAATTCCTATTTACTATGACGGCCTACCGGGGAACATTGGGTTAACTGCCTTGTTCAGGGGCAGAACAACAGATTTTTACCTTGTCAGCTCGGGGATTCAATCTTTAAACCTTTTGGTTACTAGTCCAACGCTCTAACCACTAGGCTACCTGCTGGTTACTAGTCCAACGCTCTAACCACTAGGCTACCTGCTGGTTACTAGTCCAACGCTCTAACCACTCAGGCTACCTGCTGGTTACTGGCCCAATGCTCTAACCACTAGGCTACCTGCTGGTTACTAGTCCAACGCTCTAACCACTAGGCTACCTGCTGGTTACTAGTCCAAAACTCTAACCACTAGGCTACCTGCTGGTTACTAGTCCAACGCTCTAACCACTAGGCTACCTGCTGGTTACTTGTCCAATGCTCTAACCACTAGGCTACCAGCTGGTTTACTAGTCCAACGCTCTAACCACTAGGCTACCTGCTCTAACCACTAGGCTACCTGCTGGTTACTAGTCCAACGCTCTAACCACTAGGCTACCTGCTGGTTACTAGTCCAACGCTCTAACCACTAGGCTACCTGCTGGTTACTAGTCCAACGCTCTAACCACTAGGCTACCTGCTGGTTACTAGTCCAACGCTCTAACCACTAGGCTACCTGCTGGTTACTAGTCCAACGCTCTAACCACTAGGCTACCTGCTGGTTACTAGTCCAACGCTCTAACCACTAGGCTACCTGCTGGTTACTAGTCCAATGCTCTAACCACTAGGCTACCTGCTGGTTACTAGTCCAACGCTCTAACCACTAGGCTACCTGCTGGTTACTAGTCCAACGCTCTAACCACTAGGCTACCTGCTGGTTACTAGTCCAACGCTCTAACCACTAGGCTACCTGCTGGTTACTAGTCCAACGCTCTAACCACTAGGCTACCTGCTGGTTACTAGTCCAACGCTCTAACCACTAGGCTACCTGCTGGTTACTAGTCCAACTCTCTAACCACTAGGCTACCTGCTGGTTACTAGTCCAACGCTCTAACCACTAGACTACCTGCTGGTTACTAGTCCAACGCTCTAACCACTAGGCTACCTGCTGGTTACTAGTCCAACGCTCTAACAACTAGGCTACCTGCTGGTTACTAGTCCAACGCTCTAATCACTAGGCTACCTGCTGGTTACTAGTCCAACGCTCTAACCACTAGGCTACCTGCTGGTTACTAGTCCAACGCTCTAACCACTAGGCTACCTGCTGGTTACTAGTCCAATGCTCTAACCACTAGGCTACCTGCTGGTTACTAGTCCAACGCTCTAACCACTAGGCTACCTGCTGGTTACTAGTCCAACGCTCTAACCACTAGGCTACCTGCTGGTTACTAGTCCAACGCTCTAACCACTAGGCTACCTGCTGGTTACTAGTCCAACGCTCTAACCACTAGGCTACCTGCTGGTTACTAGTCCAACGCTCTAACCACTAGGCTACCTGCTGGTTACTAGTCCAACGCTCTAACCACTAGGCTACCTGCTGGTTACTAGTCCAACGCTCTAACCACTAGGCTACCTGCTGGTTACTAGTCCAACGCTCTAACCACTAGGCTACCTGCTGGTTACTAGTCCAACGCTCTAACCACTAGGCTACCTGCTGGTTACTAGTCCAACGCTCTAACCACTAGGCTACCTGCTGGTTACTAGTCCAACGCTCTAACCACTAGGCTACCTGCTGGTTACTAGTCCAATGCTCTAACCACTAGGCTACCTGCTGGTTACTAGTCCAACGCTCTAACCACTAGTCTACCTGCTGGTTACTAGTCCAACTCTCTAACCACTAGGCTACCTGCTGGTTACTAGTCCAACGCTCTAACCACTAGACTACCTGCTGGTTACTAGTACCTGCTGGTTACTAGTCCAACGCTCTAACCACTAGGCTACCTGCTGGTTACTAGTCCAACGCTCTAACCACTAGACTACCTACTGTGTGTGTGGTAGGTAGGTATTGTTTGTCAGGAGGGTTGTAGGCTAAGGTGTGTGTGTGTGGAGGGTATTGTTTGTCAGGAGGGTTGTAGGCTAAGGTGTGTGATGTGTGTGTGGAGGGTATTGTCTGTCAGGAGGGTTGTAGGCTAAGGTGTGTGATGTGTGTGTGGAGGGTATTGTCTGTCAGGAGGGTTGTAGGCTAAGGTGTGTGATGTATGTGTGTGTGTGTGTGTGGAGGGTATTGTCTGTCAGGAGGGTTGTAGGCTAAGGTGTGTGATGTATGTATGTGTGTGTGTGGAGGTATTGTCTGTCAGTAGTGTTGTAGTGTGTGTGTGTGTGTGTGGGGGGTATTGTCTGTCAGGAGGGTTGTAGTGTGTGTGTGTGGAGGGTATTGTCTGTCAGGAGGGTTGTAGTGTGTGTGTGTGTGGAGGGTATTGTCTGTCAGGAGGGTTGTAGTGTGTGTGATGTATATTCTACTGTGTTTCTCTGCAGTCAGAGGTCCATGGCAGATACCTGGGAGGCACAGAGGACAGGATCAGCTGCTTTGCCCAGGTAGGTGCGTTTTAAACTCCATGATGAGCTGATGAATATTCATCAACTGGCTTTCTCTAGATGTTAAATAACATGTGTTTATAATAACACACGTAACGTGTGTGTGTGTGTGTGTGGACTGTAGTGTGTGTGTGTGTGTGTGTGTGTGGACTGTAGCGTGTGTGTGTGTGGACTGTAGTGTGTGTGTGTGTGTGTGGACTGTAGTGTGTGTGTGTGTGGACTGTAGTGTGTGTGTGTGTGTGTGTAGACTGTGTGTGTGTGTGTGTGTGGACTGTAGTGTGTGTGTGTGTGTGGACTGTAGTGTGTGTGGACTGTAGCGTGTGTGTGTGTGGACTGTAGCGTGTGTGTGTGTGGACTGTAGCGTGTGTGTGTGTGGACTGTGTGCGTGTGTGTGTGTGGACTGTAGCGTGTGTGTGTGTGGACTGTAGCGTGTGTGTGTGTGGACTGTAGCGTGTGTGTGTGTGGACTGTAGTGTGTGTGTGTGTGGACTGTAGCGTGTGTGTGTGTGTGGACTGTAGCGTGTGTGTGGACTGTAAACGTGTGTGTGGACTGTAGCGTGTGTGTGTGGACTGTACTGTGTGTGTGTGTGGACTGTAGCGTGTGTGTGTGTGGACTGTAGCGTGTGTGTGGACTGTAGCGTGTGTGTGGACTGTGCGTGTGGACTGTAGCGTGTGTGTGGACTGTAGCGTGTGTGTGGGACTGTAGCGTGTGTGTGACTGTAGCGTGTGTGTGGACTGTAGCGTGTGTGTGGACTGTAGCGTGTGTGTGGACTGTAGCGTGTGTGTGTGGACTGTAGCGTGTGTGTGGACTGTAGCGTGTGTGTGGGACTGTAGCGTGTGTGTGGACTGCGTGTGTGTGTGGACTGTAGCGTGTGTGTGTGGACTGTAGCGTGTGTGTGTGGACTGTAGCGTGTGTGTGTGGACTGTAGCGTGTGTGTGTGGACTGTAGCGTGTGTGGACTGTAGCGTGTGTGTGTGGACTGTAGCGTGTGTGTGTGGACTGTAGCGTGTGTGTGTGGACTGTAGCGTGTGTGTGTGGACTGTAGCGTGTGTGTGTGGACTGTAGCGTGTGTGTGTGGACTGTAGCGTGTGTGTGTGGACTGTAGCGTGTGTGTGTGGACTGTAGCGTGTGTGTGTGTAGACTGTAGCGTGTGGACTGTAGCGTGTGTGTGTGGACTGTAGCGTGTGTGTGTGGACTGTAGCGTGTGTGTGTGGACTGTAGCGTGTGTGTGTGGACTGTAGCGTGTGTGTGTGGACTGTAGCGTGTGTGTGTGGACTGTAGCGTGTGTGTGGACTGGACTGTAGCGTGTGTGTGATGTGGACTGTAGCGTGTGTGTGTGGACTGTAGCGTGTGTGTGTGTGTGTGGTGTGTGGACTGTAGCGTGTGTGTGTGGACTGTAGCGTGTGTGTGTGTGTGTGTGGACTGTAGCGTGTGTGTGTGGACTGTGCGTGTGTGGACTGTAGCGTGTGTGTGTGTGTGTGTGACTGTAGCGTGTGTGTGTGTGTAGCGTGTGTGTGGACTGTGCGACTGTGTGCTGTGTGTGTGTGGACTGTGTGTGTGTGTGTGTGTGGACTGTAGCGTGTGTGTGTGTGGACTGTAGCGTGTGTGTGTGTAGCGTGTGTGTGTGGACTGTAGCGTGTGTGGACTGTGTGTGTGTGTGGACTGTAGCGTGTGTGTGTGTGGACTGTAGCGTGTGTGTGTGTGGACTGTAGCGTGTGTGTGTGGACTGTAGCGTGTGTGTGTGGACTGTAGCGTGTGTGTGTGTGGACTGTAGCGTGTGTGTGTGTGGACTGTAGCGTGTGTGTGGACTGTAGCGTGTGTGTGTGTGGACTGTAGCGTGTGTGTGTGTGTGGACTGTAGCGTGTGTGTGTGTGTGTGTGTGTGTGTGGACTGTAGCTGTGTGTGTGTGTGTGGACTGTAGCGTGTGTGGACTGTGTGTGTGTGGACTGTAGCGTGTGTGTGTGTGTAGTGTGTGTGGACTGTAGCGTGTGTGGACTGTAGCGTGTGTGGACTGTAGCGTGTGTGGTGGACTGTAGCGTGTGTGTGTGACTGTAGCGTGTGTGTGTGGACTGTAGCGTGTGTGGACTGTACTGTAGCGTGTGTGGACTGTAGCGTGTGTGGACTGTAGCGTGTGTGGACTGTAGCGTGTGTGTGTGGACTGTAGCGTGTGTGGACTGTAGACTGTAGCGTGTGTGTGTGTGTAGGACTGTAGCGTGTGTGTGTGTGTGGACTGTAGCGTGTGTGTGTGTGGACTGTGGACGTGTGTGTGTGTGGACTGTAGTGTGTGTGTGTGTGGACTGTAGCTGTGTGTGTGTGGACTGTAGCGTGTGTGTGTGTGGACTGTAGCGTGTGTGTGTGTGGACTGTAGCGTGTGTGTGTGGACTGTAGCGTGTGTGTGTGGACTGTAGCGTGTGTGGACTGTAGCGTGTGTGGACTAATGTCTGGTTTCTCTCCCAGACTGCATCAGTGGCTGAAAAATGGAGTGTTCACATTGCCATGCATCCTCAGGTAACACACCTACACCCCCCCCTAACACCTGACCTCTAACCTCTCCTCTAAATGGGGCATTCACATTGCCATGCATCCTCAGGTAACACACCTACACCCCCCCCCCAACACCTGACCTCTAACCTCTCCTCTAAATGGGGCATTCACATTGCCATGCATCCTCAGGTAACACACCTACACCCCCCCTATAACACCTGACCTCTGACCTCTCCTCTAAATGGGGCATTCACATTGCCATGCATCCTCAGGTAACACCCCCCCAACACCTGACCTCTAACCTCTCCTCTAAATGGGGCATTCACATTGCCATGCACCCTCAGGTAACACACCTACACCCCCCCCCCCAACACCTGACCTCTAACCTCTCCTCTAAATGGGGCATTCACATTGCCATGCACCCTCAGGTAACACACCTACACCCCCTAACACCTGACCTCTAACCTCTCCTCTAAATGGGGCATTCACATTGCCATGCATCCTCAGGTAACACCCCCCAACACCTGACCTCTAACCTCTCCTCTAAATGGGGCATTCACATTGCCATGCACCCTCAGGTAACACACCTACACCCCCCCTAACACCTGACCTCTAACCTCTCCTCTAAATGGGGCATTCACATTGCCATGCACCCTCAGGTAACACACCTACACCCCCTATAACACCTGACCTCTAACCTCTCCTCTAAATGGGGCATTCACATTGCCATGCATCCTCAGGTAACACACCTACACCCCCCCAACACCTGACCTCTAACCTCTCCTCTAAATGGGGCATTCACATTGCCATGCACCCTCAGGTAACACACCTACACCCCCCCCCCCTATAACACCTGACCTCTGACCTCTCCTCTAAATGGGGCATTCACATTGCCATGCATCCTCAGGTAACACACCTACACCCCCCTATAACACCTGACCTCTAACCTCCCTCTAAATGGGGCATTCACATTGCCATGCATCCTCAGGTAACACACCTACACCCCCCTATAACACCTGACCTCTCCTCTAAATGGGGCATTCACATTGCCATGCATCCTCAGGTAACACCCCCCCATAACACCTGACCTCTAACCTCTCCTCTAAATGGGACATTCACATTGCCATGCATCCTCAGGTAACACACCTACACCCCCTATCACATGACCTCTAACCTCTCCTCTAAATGGAGCATTCACATTGCCATGCATCCTCAGGTAACACCCCCCCCCCCCTAACACCTGACCTCTAACCTCTCCTCTAAATGGGGCATTCACATTGCCATGCATCCTCAGGTAACACCCCCCTAACACCTGACCTCTGACCTCTCCCCTTCCAGGTGAACATCTTCAGTGTGACCAGGAAGCGTTAGAACCACCTGTCCTCCAAGGTGGACGAGGTCTCTATCGACCGCGACGTCCCGTGGGGTGGGACTCCCCTGATCACCCTGGTGTTCAGAGACCAACGCTACCACCTGCAGACGTCTGACAACCAACTTCCTGAAGAATGACGGCAGCCTGGAGGCGGTAGCCGGACAAGACCACCGGATACACGCTGGAGTTCCGCTCCGGCAAGGTGGCGTTCAGGGATTGTTCCGGGCGCTACCTGGCGCCCCGTCGGACCCACAACCTTCCATGAAGAGCGGGAAGAACGAGCCAGGCGTGGGGAAGGACGAGATGTTCTCTCTGGAGCAGAGTCACCCTCAGGTGGTTCTCACCATCTTTCAAGAGAGGAACGTCTCCACCAGGCAAGGTAGGACCTTCTAGAACAGTACTAGAACCTAACCAGGCGAGGTAGGACCAACACAACCTTCTAGAACAGGACTAGAACCTAACCAGGCAAGGTAGGACCAACACAACCTTCTAGAACAGGACTAGAACCTAACCAGGCAAGGTAGGACCAACACAACCTTCTAGAACAGGACTAGAACCTAACCAGGCAAGGTAGGATCAACACAACCTTCTAGAACCTAACCAGGCAAGGTAGGACCAACACAACCTTCTAGAACAGGACTAGAACCTAACCAGGCAAGGTAGGACCAACACAACCTTCTAGAACAGGACTAGAACCTAACCAGGCAAGGTAGGACCAACACAACCTTCTAGAACCTAACCAGGCAAGGTAGGACCAACACAACCTTCTAGAACAGGACTAGAACCTAACCAGGCAAGGTAGGACCAACACAACCTTCTAGAACAGGACTAGAACCTAACCAGGCAATGTAGGACCAACACAACCTTCTAGAACAGGACTAGAACCTAACCAGGCAAGGTAGGACCAACACAACCTTCTAGAACAGGACTAGAACCTAACCAGGCAAGGTAGGACCAACACAACCTTCTAGAACAGTACTAGAACCTAACCAGGCAATGTAGGACCAACACAACCTTCTAGAACAGGACTAGAACCTAACCAGGCAAGGTAGGACCAGCACAACCTTCTAGAACCTAAACAGGCAAGGTAGGACCAACACAACCTTCTAGAACCTAAACAGGCAAGGTAGGACCAACACAACCTTCTAGAACCTAAACCAAGGTAGGACCAACACAACCTTCTAGAACAGGACTAGAACCTAACCAGGCAAGGTAGGACCAACACAACCTTCTAGAACAGGACTAGAACCTAACCAGGCAATGTAGGACCAACACAACCTTCTAGAACAGGACTAGAACCTAACCAGGCAAGGTAGGACCAACACAACCTTCTAGAACAGGACTAGAACCTAACCAGGCAAGGTAGGACCAACACAACCTTCTAGAACAGGACTAGAACCTAACCAGGCAAGGTAGGACCAACACAACCTTCTAGAACAGTACTAGAACCTAACCAGGCAAGGTAGGACCAACACAACCTTCTAGATCCTAACCAGGCAAGGTAGGACCAACACAACCTTCTAGATCCTAACCATGCAAGGTAGGACAAACACAACCTTCTAGATCCTAACCATGCAAGGTAGGACAAACACAACCTTCTAGATCCTAACCATGCAAGGTAGGACAAACACAACCTTCTCAGGCAAGGTAGGACCAACACAACATTCTAGAACAGGACTAGAACCTAACCAGGCAAGGTAGGACCAACACAACCTTCTAGAACCTAACCAGGCAAGGTAGGACCAACACAACATTCTAGAACAGGACTAGAACCTAACCAGGCAAGGTAGGACCAACACAACCTTCTAGAACCTAACCAGGCAAGGTAGGACCAACACATCCTTCTAGAACAGGACTAGAACCTAACCAGGCAAGGTAGGACCAACACAACCTTCTAGAACCTAACCAGGCAAGGTAGGATCAACACAACCTTCTAGAACAGGACTAGAACCTAACCAGGCAAGGTAGGACCAACACAACCTTCTAGAACCTAACCAGGCAAGGTAGGATCAACACAACCTTCTAGAACAGGACTAAATGGAGGGAGAGATGGGGAGGAGGGAGAGCCTGAGAGAGGAGGAGAGGCTCCATTTTGTGTCTGGCTGAGAAACCGCTCTGACACCCTGCCTGCCTGTTGTGTGTTATTCCGTAGCTATTCTGCCCCAGTGATCCTTGCAGTAGTTTGCTGATGATGCCTCCCACACACTCACTCTCAACACACACACTGTCTTTGGGCCGGGCTGTTGGGGAGGGGCCGGGGTCGGGGTGGGGGGGCTGCTGCAGATTCCTCTCGTGTGTAGCAGCTGCAGTGCTGGTGTTTGTCTGGATTCATGCTGAGGGAGGGACTGCAACACACTGGACGCTGTCTGGTCGTGACTACATCTCTGGTGTGTGTGTGATCCAGAGAGGGAACCAGGACGCTGTCTGGTTGTGACTACATCTCTGGTGTGTGGTGTGTGGTGTGTGTGTGTGTGTGTGGTGTGTGATCCAGAGAGGGAACCAGGACGCTGTCTGGTCGTGACTACATCTCTGGTGTGTGTGTGAGTGGTGTGTGGTGTGTGTGTGATCAGAGAGGGAACCAGGACGCTGTCTGGTTGTGACTACATCTCTGGTGTGTGGTGTGTGTGTGTGGTGTGTGATCCAGAGAGGGAACCAGGACGCTGTCTGGTCGTGACTACATCTCTGGTGTGTGTGTGGTGTGTGTGTGTGTGTGTGTGATCCAGAGAGGGAACCAGGACGCTGTCTGGTCGTGACTACATCTCTTTGTGTGTGTGTGTGTGTGATCCAGAGAGGGAACCAGGACGCTGTCTGGTCGTGACTACATCTCTGGTGTGTGTGTGTGTGTGTGAGGGTGTGTGTCTGGTTGTACATGTGTGTGTGTGTGTGTGTGTGTGTGTGTGTGTGTGTGTGTGTGTGTGTGATGTGTGGGAACCAGGACGCTGTCTGTGTGACTACATATCGTGTGTGTGTGTGTGATCCAGAGAGGGAACCAGGACGCTGTCTGGTCGTGACTACATCTCTGGTGTGTGTGTGATCCAGAGAGGGAACCAGGACGCTGTCTGGTTGTGACTACATCTCTGGTGTGTGTGTGATCCAGAGAGGGAACCAGGACGCTGTCTGGTCGTGACTACATCTCTGGTGTGTGTGATCCAGAGAGGGAACCAGGACGCTGTCTGGTTGTGACTACATCTCTGGTGTGTGTGTGTGTGTGATCCAGAGAGGGAACCAGGACGCTGTCTGGTCGTGACTACATCTCTGGTGTGTGTGTGTGGTGTGTGTGATCCAGAGAGGGAACCAGGACGCTGTCTGGTCGTGACTACATCTCTGGTGTGTGTGTGTGATCCAGAGAGGGAACCAGGACGCTGTCTGGTTGTGACTACATCTCTGGTGTGTGTGTGTGTGTGTGTGTGTGTGTGTTGTGTGTGTGTGTGTGGTGTTGTTTGATAGGAGGGAACCAGGACGCTGTCTGGTCTACTACAGTCTGGAAGTGTGTTTGTCTTCACAAGGAGGAGCCCATGTTGTCTACTCATGGATCTCAGTCAGGAAGTTGTTTTAGGAGCCCATGTTGTCTACCTCAGTCAGGAAGTTGTTTTAAGAGCCCATGTTGTCTACCTCACAGTCAGGAAGTTGTTTTAGGAGCCCATGTTGTCTACCTCTCAGTCAGGAAGTTGTTTTAGGAGCCCATGTTCTCTACCTCAGTCAGGAAGTTGTTTTAAGAGCCCATGTTGTCTACCTCACAGTCAGGAAGTTGTTTTAGGAGCCCATGTTGTCTACCTCACAGTCAGGAAGTTGTTTTAGGAGCCCATGTTGTCTACCTCACAGTCAGGAAGTTGTTTTAGGAGCCCATGTTGTCTACCTCACAGTCAGGAAGTTGTTTTAGGAGCCCATGTTGTCTACCTCACAGTCAGGAAGTTGTTTTAGGAGCCCATGTTGTCTACCTCACAGTCAGGAAGTTGTTTTAGGAGCCCATGTTGTCTACCTCACAGTCAGGAAGTTGTTTTAGGAGCCCATGTAGTCTACCTCACAGTCAGGAAGTTGTTTTAGGAGCCCATGTTGTCTACCTCACAGTCAGGAAGTTGTTTTAGGAGCCCATGTTGTCTACCTCACAGTCAGGAAGTTGTTTTAGGAGCCCATGTTGTCTACCTCACAGTCAGGAAGTTGTTTTAGGAGCCCATGTTGTCTACCTCACAGTCAGGAAGTTGTTTTAGGAGCCCATGTTGTCTACCTCCCAGTCAGGAAGTTGTTTTAGGAGCCCATGTTGTCTACCTCACAGTCAGGAAGTTGTTTTAGGAGCCCATGTTGTCTACCTCAGTCAGGAAGTTGTTTTAGGAGCCCATGTTGTCTACCTCACAGTCAGGAAGTTGTTTTAGGAGCCCATGTTGTCTACCTCACAGTCAGGAAGTTGTTTTAGGAGCCCATGTTGTCTACCTCACAGTCAGGAAGTTGTTTTAGGAGCCCATGTTGTCTACCTCACAGTCAGGAAGTTGTTTTAGGAGCCCATGTTGTCTACCTCACAGTCAGGAAGTTGTATTAGGAGCCCATGTTGTCTACCTCAGTCAGGAAGTTGTTTTAGGAGACCATGTTGTCTACCTCACAGTCAGGAAGTTGTATTTTTTGTGTTTTAATCACATCCACTATATATACAGAGCATGTCTGATGCTTTAAGGACACGGTTTGATTTAAATAATTAAGACAAACACATGACTAGAGAGTCTAACTACAGTTCATGTTGGGTCAGTGCTGTGCAAGACAAACACAAACACATGACTGTTTGACTAGCGCACCGTCTCGCTCCGTCATCAGGGCAGGGTACTGGGTGATAGCTGGTTAGTGACGGTGACTAAGTTCAGAGCAGGGTACTACTGGGTGATAGCTGGTTAGTGACGGTGACTAAGTTCAGAGCAGGGTACTGGGTGATAGCTGGTTAGAGACGGTGACTAAGTTCAGAGCAGGGTACTGGGTGATAGCTGGTTAGTGACGGTGACTAAGTTCAGAGCAGGGTACTGGGTGATAGCTGGTTAGTGACGGTGACTAAGTTCAGAGCAGGGTACTGGGTGATAGCTGGTTAGTGACGGTGACTAAGTTCAGAGCAGGGTACTGGGTGATAGCTGGTTAGTGACGGTGACTAAGTTCAGAGCAGGGTACTGGGTGGAGGTCGGCTATTTAACAGTCTGATGGCCTTGAGATAGAAGCTGTTTTTCAGTCTCTCGGTCCCAGCTTTGATGCACCTGTACTGACCTCGCCTTCTGGATGATAGCGGGGGTGATCAGGCTGTGGTTCGGGTGGTTGATGTCCTTGATGGGCTCTCTGCCGCTCGGACGGGGCGGACCGGGCTCTGTTTCGGTCTTTCAGTCCTCTGGCTGTGTCCTCCTAACTGCTTTATCACCCATAATTCCATGGGGGATTAAACCCTGGCAGGGGTCTGGCTGTAGCCTGGCAGCTGTGTGTTTAGATGTGTATGCACTCTAATCCCAACTCTGATGCTGAACCTGACCAGACAGTATGTGGCGGGCTGTAGTGTGGCGGGCTGTAGTGTGGCGGGCTGTAGTGTGGCGGGCTGTAGTGTGGCGGGCTGTAGTGTGGCGGGCTGTAGTGTGGCGGGGTTGGAGTCAACATTTGGGAAACTTTCGACACCTTGTAGAGTTCATGCCCCGACTAATTAGGGCAGTTCTGAGGGCCAAAGGGGGCTGCAACTCAATATCAGGGAGGTGTTTAATGTTTTGTTCAAATCTGTAGTGCGTTTCTGCTCGTTCCTGACCCTCTGTCAGTCTCTAACCCTGCTCTCCTCTTGGCCCCGCCCAGGCATGGACCTGTCAGCCAATCAGGACGAGGAGGGAGACCAGGAAGTGTTCCAGGTGGAGATGAGTCGTGAGAACAGGAAGTGTGCTTTCCGGACCGCCGCCGGGAAGTACTGGACCCTCACCTCTTCTGGAGGACTACAGTGTACCGCCTCCACTAAGTAATAACACACACACACACACACACACACTGTTATGCTGTTAGCCGTCGGCTAGCTGCGGCGTGTCGGCTGTTAGCCGTCGGCTAGCTGCGGCGTGTCGGCTGTTAGCCGTCGGCTAGCGGCGTGTCGGCTGTTAGCCGTCGGCTGCGGCGTGTCGCTGTTAGCGTCGGCTAGCTGCGGCGTGTCGGCTGCTGCGGCGTGTCGGCTGTTAGCCGTCGGCTTCACTGCTCCATAAAGGGGTGGCTCCAATAATAGATGTTATTACAATGTTCTACCCTGTTGAGAATTATATTTGTGTGTGTGTGTGTGTCGCAGGACTGCCAACTGTTACTTTGACATGGAGTACTGTGGTAAGAAGCTGACTCTCCGTGCCGCCAACGGGAAATACGTCGCAGCCAAGAAGAACGGCCAGCTAGCCGCTACCATCGACGTTGCCGGTCAGTGTGAAAACAGCCTTTGGGTTGTAAAGAGCAACCCAACAGGGTGTTCCAGATGCAGATGACTTGGTTCAAGGGTCATACCAACTCCTAGTCTCTCCCTGTTCCAGATGACTTGGTTCAAGGGTCACACCAACTCCTAGTCAGTCTCTCCCTGTTCCAGATGACTTGGTTCAAGGGTCACACCAACTCCTAGTCAGTCTCTCCCTGTTCCAGATGACTTGGTTCAAGGGTCACACCAACACCTCGTCAGTCCCTGTTCCAGATGACTTGGTTCAAGGGTCACACCAACTCCTCGTCAGTCCCTCCCTGTTCCAGATGACTTGGTTCAAGGGTCATACCAACTCCTAGTCCCTCCCTGTTCCAGATGACTTGGTTCAAGGGTCATACCAACTCCTAGTCCCTCCCTGTTCCAGATGACTTGGTTCAAGGGTCATACCAACTCCTAGTCAGTCCCTCCCTGTTCCAGATGACTTGGTTCAAGGGTCACACCAACTCCTAGTCAGTCTAACCCTGTTCCAGATGACTTGGTTCAAGGGTCATACCAACTCCTAGTCAGTCTCTCCCTGTTCCAGATGACTTGGTTCAAGGGTCATACCAACTCCTAGTCTCTCCCTGTTCCAGATGACTTGGTTCACGGGTCATACCAACTCCTAGTCAGTATCTCCCTGTTCTAGATGACTTGGTTCAAGGGTCATACCAACTCCTCGTCAGTCTCTCCCCTGTTCCAGATGACTTGGTTCAAGGGTCATACCAACTCCTAGTCAGTCTCTCCCTGTTCCAGATGACTTGGTTCAAGGGTCACACCAACTCCTAGTCAGTCTCTCCCTGTTCCAGATGACTTGGTTCAAGGGTCACACCAACTCCTAGTCAGTCTCTCCCTGTTCCAGATGACTTGGTTCACGGGTCATACCAACTCCTAGTCTCTCCCTGTTCCAGATGACTTGGTTCAAGGGTCATACCAACTCCTCGTCAGTCCCTCCCTGTTCCAGATGACTTGGTTCACGGGTCATACCAACTCCTAGTCTCTCCCTGTTCCAGATGACTTGGTTCACGGGTCATACCAACTCCTAGTCTCTCCCTGTTCTAGATGACTTGGTTCAAGGGTCATACCAACTCCTCGTCAGTCTCTCCCTGTTCCAGATGACTTGGTTCACGGGTCATACCAACTCCTAGTCAGTCTCTCCCTGTTCCAGATGACTTGGTTCACGGGTCATACCAACTCCTATTCTCTCTCCCTGTTCCAGATGACTTGGTTTTTACGGGTCATACCAACTCCTAGTCTCTCCCTGTTCCAGAAGACTTGGTTCAAGGGTCACACCAACTCCTAGTCAGTCTCTCCCTGTTCCAGATGACTTGGTTCAAGGGTCACACCAACTCCTAGTCAGTCTCTCTGTTCCAGATGACTTGGTTCAAGGGTCACACCAACTCCTAGTCAGTCTCTCTGTTCCAGATCACTTGGTTCAAGGGTCATACCAACTCCTAGTCTCTCCCTGTTCCAGATGACTTGGTTCAAGGGTCATACCAACTCCTAGTCAGTCCCTGTTCCAGATGACTTGGTTCAAGGGTCATACATACTCCTAGTCTCTCCCTGTTCCAGATGACTTGGTTCAAGGGTCATACCAACTCCTAGTCAGTCCCTCCCTGTTCCAGATGACTTGGTTCAAGGGTCATTACAACTCCTAGTCTCTCCCTGTTCCAGGGTCATACCAAATCCTAGTCTCTCCCTGTTCCAGGGTCATACCAACTCCTAGTCTCTCCCTGTTCCAGATGACTTGGTTCAAGGATCATACCAACTCCTAGTGTCTCCCTGTCCATACATTCTGTGCCGTGGTGCACAATAGGAATAGTCTGGTTTCATACCAACTCTTTTCTTTTGAATTAGTCATTTTTGGAAGTTTTTCTTGCTACGCCCTTTACAACACGTGGAGCCTCCCAAATAGAAAACGCTAATTTGAACATCCGTGTTTAGCGAGACAATTCCATAAGGTGTTGAAGAGGGCAGAAGCAGAGTGTCCCCGGCTTAGGAGTGTCCCCGGGCTTAGGAGTGTCCCCGGGCTTAGGAGTGTCCCCGGCTTAGGAGTGTCCCCGGGCTTAGGAGTGTCCCGGGCTTAGGAGTGTCCCGGGCTTAGGAGTGTCCCCGGGCTTAGGAGGGTATAACCTTAGACCTTTGTATAAGGCTTTCTTTGGTCTTTGGCGACATGGGTAATATGTGTGTTTGTCCCTCCAGGTGAGTCGGAGGAGTTCCTGATGAAGCTGATTAACCGTCCAATCATTGTCCTCCGTGGGAACACGGTTTCATCGGGTGTCGTAAGGTCACAGGAACCCTGGACTCCAACCGTTCCTCCTACGACTACTTTACCCTGACCTTCAGAGAGGGGAGGGACGTACAGTTTACAGGGTTAGTACACACACACACACTACTTTACCCTGACATTCAGAGAGGGGACGTACAGTTTACAGGGTTAGTACACACACACACACACACACACACACACACACACACACACACACACTACTTTACCCTGACCTTCAGAGAGGGGACGTACAGTTTACAGGGTTAGTGAACACACTCCTCGTGTAGATTCTGACAGCTCAGATGAACTAGAGGAGCCTCCTCATGACAATGAGCAGTTAACCTGCCCTTTCCAGGGGACGGTGTAGAGTCTGACAGCTCAGATGAGTTATAAATCATGTCTCCAGGACACAGATTAAGGCTCGTCCTGGGTTATAAATCATGTCTCCAGGACACAGATTAAGGCTCGTCCTGGGTTATAAATCATGTCTCCAGGACACAGATTAAGGCTAGTCCTGGGTTATAAATCATGTCTCCAGGACACAGATTAAGACTAGTCCTGGGTTATAAATCATGTCTCCAGGACACAGATTAAGACTAGTCCTGGGTTATAAATCATGTCTCCAGGACACAGATTAAGGCTAGTCCTGGGTTATAAATCATGTCTCCAGGACACAGATTAAGACTAGTCCTGGGTTATAAATCATGTTATAAATCATGTCTCAGGACACAGATTAAGGCTCGTCCTGGGTTATAAATCATCCCAGGACACAGATTAAGGACTCGTCCTGGGTTATAAATCATGTCTCCAGGACACAGATTAAGGCTCGTCCTGGGTTATAAATCATGTCTCCAGGACACAGATTAAGACTAGTCCTGGGTTATAAATCATGTCTCCAGGACACAGATTAAGGTTCGTCCTGGGTTATAAATCATGTCTCCAGGACACAGATTAAGGCTCGTCCTGGGTTAGAAATCATGTCTCCAGGACACAGATTAAGGCTAGTCCTGGGTTATAAATCATGGTTGAACCTGTTGTAAACCCCCCTCTCCTCAGACATATCATCATGGTTGAACCTGTTGCAAACGCCCCCCTCTCCTCAGACATATCATCATGGTTGAACCTGTTGTAAACCCCCACCCCTCTCCTCAGACATATCATCATGGTTGAAACTGTTTGTAAACGCCCCCTCTCCTCAGACATATCATGGTTGAACCTGTTGTAAACCCCCCTCTCCTCAGACATATCATCATGGTTGAACCTGTTGCAAACGCCCCCTCTCCTCAGACATATCATCATGGTTGAACCTGTTGTAAACGCCCCCCCCCTCTCCTCAGACATATCATCATGGTTGACCCGTTGTAAACGCCCCCCTCTCCTCAGACATATCATCATGGTTGAACCTGTTGTAAACCCCCTCTCCTCAGACATATCATCATGGTTGAACCTGTTGTAAACGCCCCCCTCTCCTCAGACATATCATCATGGTTGAACCTGTTGTAACCCCCCTCTACTCAGACATATCATCATGGTTGAACCTGTTGTAAACGCCCCCCTCTCCTCAGACATATCATCATGGTTGAACCTGTTGTAACGCCCCCCTCTCCTCAGACACATCATCATGGTTGAACCTGTTGTAAACGCCCCCCTCTCCTCAGACATATCATCATGGTTGAACCTGTTGTAAATGCCCCCCTCCTCAGACATATCATCATGGTTGAACCTGTTGTAAACGCCCCCATCTCCTCAGACATATCATCATGGTTGAACCTGTTGTAAACGCCCCCCCCTCTCCTCAGACATATCATCATGGTTGACCCTGTTGTAAACGCCCCCCCTCTCCTCAGACATATCATCATGGTTGAACCTGTTGTAAACGCCCCCCTCTCCTCAGACATATCATCATGGTTGACCCTGTTGCCCCCCCCTCTCCTCAGACATATCATCATGGTTGACCCTGTTGCCCCCCTCTCCTCAGACATATCATCATGGTTGACCCTGTTGCCCCCCTCTCCTCAGACATATCATCATGGTTGAACCTGTTGTAAACGCCCCCCATCTCCTCAGACATATCATCATGGTTGAACCTGTTGTAAACGCCCCCCTCTCCTCAGACATATCATCATGGTTGAACCTGTTGTAAACCCCCCTCTCCTCAGACATATCATCATGGTTGAACCTGTTGCCCCCTCTCCTCAGACATATCATCATGGTTGAACCTGTTGCCCCCCTCAGACATATCATCATGGTTGAACCTGTTGTAAACGCCCCCTCTCCTCAGACATATCATCATGGTTGAACCTGTTGTAAACGCCCCCCTCTCCTCAGACACATCATCATGGTTGAACCTGTTGTAAACGCCCCCCTCTCCTCAGACATATCATCATGGTTGAACCTGTTGTAAATGCCCCCTCCCTCAGACATATCATCATGGTTGAACCTGTTGTAAACGCCCCCCCATCTCCTCAGACATATCATCATGGTTGAACCTGTTGTAAACGCCCCCCTCTCCTCAGACATATCATCATGGTTGAACCTGTTGTAAACACCCCCCCTCTCCTCAGACATATCATCATGGTTGAACCTGTTGTAAACGCCCCCCTCTCCTCAGACATATCATCATGGTTGAACCTGTTGTAAACCCCCCTCTCCTCAGACATATCATCATGGTTGACCCTGTTGCCCCCCCTCTCCTCAGACATATCATCATGGTTGACCCTGTTGCCCCCCTCTCCTCAGACATATCATCATGGTTGAACCTGTTGTAAACGCCCCCCATCTCCTCAGACATATCATCATGGTTGAACCTGTTGTAAACGCCCCCCTCTCCTCAGACATATCATCATGGTTGAACCTGTTGTAAACCCCCCTCTCCTCAGACATATCATCATGGTTGAACCTGTTGCCCCCTCTCCTCAGACATATCATCATGGTTGAACCTGTTGCCCCCCTCAGACATATCATCATGGTTGAACCTGTTGTAAACGCCCCCCTCTCCTCAGACATATCATCATGGTTGAACCTGTTGTAAACGCCCCCCCCCCCTCTCCTCAGACATATCATCATGGTTGAACCTGTTGTAAACGCCCCCCTCTCCTCAGACATATCATCATGGTTGAACCTGTTGTAAACCCCCCTCTCCTCAGACATATCATCATGGTTGACCCTGTTGCCCCCTCTCCTCAGACATATCATCATGGTTGACCCTGTTGCCCCCTCTCCTCAGACATATCATCATGGTTGACCCTGTTGCCCCCCTCTCCTCAGACATATCATCATGGTTGAACCTGTTGTAAACGCCCCCATCTCCTCAGACATATCATCATGGTTGAACCTGTTGTAAACGCCCCCCCCTCTCCTCAGACATATCATCATGGTTGAACCTGTTGTAAACGCCCCCCTCTCCTCAGACATATCATCATGGTTGAACCTGTTGCCCCCCTCTCCTCAGACATATCATCATGGTTGAACCTGTTGCCCCCCTCTCCTCAGACATATCATCATGGTTGAACCTGTTGCCCCCCTCTCCTCAGACATATCATCATGGTTGAACCTGTTGTAAACGCCCCCTCTCCTCAGACATATCATCATGGTTGAACCTGTTGTAAACGCCCCCCCTCTCCTCAGACATATCATCATGGTTGAACCTGTTGTAAACCCCCCTCTCCTCAGACATATCATCATGGTTGACCCTGTTGCCCCCCTCTCCTCAGACATATCATCATGGTTGACCCTGTGCCCCCCCTCTCCTCAGACATATCATCATGGTTGACCCTGTTGCCCCCTCTCCTCAGACATATCATCATGGTTGAACCTGTTGTAAACGCCCCCCTCTCCTCAGACATATCATCATGGTTGAACCTGTTGTAAACCCCCTCCTCTCCTCAGACATATCATCATGGTTGAACCTGTTGCCCCCCTCTCCTCAGACATATCATCATGGTTGACCCTGTTGCCCCCTCTCCTCAGACATATCATCATGGTTGAACCTGTTGTAACGCCCACCCCCTCTCCTCTCCTCAGACATATCATCATGGTTGAACCTGTTGTAAACGCCCCCCTCTCCTCTCCTCAGACGTATCATCATGGTTGAACCTGTTGTAAACGCCCCCCTCTCCTCTCCTCAGACGTATCATCATGGTTGAACCTGTTGTAAACGCCCCCCCATCTCCTCAGACATATCATCATGGTTGAACCTGTTGTAAACCCCCTCCCCCTCTCCTCAGACATATCATCATGGTTGAACCTGTTGTAAACGCCCCCCTCTCCTCAGACATATCATCATGGTTGAACCTGTTGTAAACGCCCCCCTCTCCTCAGACATATCATCATGGTTGAACCTGTTGTAAACGCCCCCCTCTCCTCAGACATATCATCATGGTTGAACCTGTTGTAAACGCCCCTCCCCTCTCCTCAGACATATCATCATGGTTGACCCTGTTGCCCCCCCTCTCCTCAGACATATCATCATGGTTGACCCTGTTGCCCCCCTCTCCTCAGACATATCATCATGGTTGACCCTGTTGCCCCCTGTCCTCAGACATATCATCATGGTTGACCCTGTTGCCCCCTCTCCTCAGACGTATCATGGTTGACCCTGTTGCCCCCCTCTCCTCAGACATATCATCATGGTTGACCCTGTTGTAAACGCTCCCCCCTAGACATATCATCATGGTTGACCCTGTTGCCCCCCTCTCCTCAGACATATCATCATGGTTGACCCTGTTGCCCCCCCTCAGACATATCATCATGGTTGAACCTGTTGTAAACGCCCCCTCTCCTTAGACATATCATCATGGTTGAACCTGTTGCCCCCTCTCCTCAGACATATCATCATGGTTGAACCTGTTGTAACGCCCCCCCTCTCCTCAGACGTATCATCATGGTTGAACCTGTTGTAAACCCCCCTCTCCTCAGACATATCATCATGGTTGAACCTGTTGCCCCCCTCTCCTCAGACATATCATCATGGTTGAACCTGTTGCCCCCCTCTCCTCAGACATATCATCATGGTTGAACCTGTTGTAAACGCCCCCCTCTCCTCAGACATATCATCATGGTTGAACCTGTTGTAAACGCCCCCTCTCCTCAGACATATCATCATGGTTGAACCTGTTGTAAACCCCCCTCTCCTCAGACATATCATCATGGTTGACCCTGTGCCCCCCTCTCCTCAGACATATCATCATGGTTGACCCTGTTGCCCCCCTCTCCTCAGACATATCATCATGGTTGAACCTGTTGTAAACGCCCCCATCTCCTCAGACATATCATCATGGTTGAACCTGTTGTAAACGCCCCCCATCTCCTCAGACATATCATCATGGTTGAACCTGTTGTAAACGCCCCCCTCCTCTCCTCAGACATATCATCATGGTTGAACCTGTTGTAAACGCCCCCCTCTCCTCAGACATATCATCATGGTTGAACCTGTTGTAAACGCCCCCCTCTCCTCAGACATATCATCATGGTTGAACCTGTTGTAAACGCCCCCTCTCCTCAGACGTATCATCATGGTTGAACCTGTTGTAAACCCCCACTCCCTCTCCTCAGACATATCATCATGGTTGAACCTGTTGTAAACGCCCCCCTCTCCTCTCCTCAGACGTATCATCATGGTTGAACCTGTTGTAAACGCCCCCCTCTCCTCAGACGTATCATCATGGTTGAACCTGTTGTAAACCCCCCTCTCCTCAGACATATCATCATGGTTGACCCTGTTTTAAACGCCCCCCTCTCCTCAGACATATCATCATGGTTGAACCTGTTGTAAACGCCCCCCTCTCCTCTCCTCAGACGTATCATCATGGTTGAACCTGTTGTAAACCCCCCTCTCCTCAGACATATCATCATGGTTGAACCTGTTGTAAACCCCCTCTCCTCAGACGTATCATCATGGTTGAACCTGTTGTAAACCCCCCTCTCCTCTCCTCAGACATATCATCATGGTTGAACCTGTTGTAAACGCCCCCCTCTCCTCTCCTCAGACGTATCATCATGGTTGAACCTGTTGTAAACGCCCCCCTCTCCTCTCCTCAGATGTATCATCATGGTTGAACCTGTTGTAAACGCCCCCCTCTCCTCTCCTCAGACGTATCATCATGGTTGAACCTGTTGTAAACCCCCCATCTCCTCAGACATATCATCATGGTTGAACCTGTTGTAAACGCCCCCCTCTCCTCAGACATATCATAATGGTTGAACCTGTTGTAAACGCCCCCCTCTCCTCAGACATATCATCATGGTTGAACCTGTTGTAACGCCCCCCTCTCCTCAGACATATCATCATGGTTGAACCTGTTGTAAACCCCCCTCTCCTCAGACATATCATCATGGTTGACCCTGTGCCCCCTCTCCTCAGACATATCATCATGGTTGACCCTGTTGCCCCCCTCTCCTCAGACATATCATCATGGTTGAACCTGTTGTAAACGCCCCCCATCTCCTCAGACATATCATCATGGTTGAACCTGTTGTAAACGCACCCCCCATCTCCTCAGACATATCATCATGGTTGAACCTGTTGCCCCCCTCTCCTCAGACATATCATCATGGTTGAACCTGTTGCCCCCTCTCCTCAGACATATCATCATGGTTGAACCTGTTGTAAACGCCCCCCTCTCCTCAGACATATCATCATGGTTGAACCTGTTGCCCCCTCTCCTCAGACATATCATCATGGTTGAACCTGTTGCCCCCCTCTCCTCAGACATATCATCATGGTTGAACCTGTTGTAACGCCCCCCTCTCCTCAGACATATCATCATGGTTGAACCTGTTGCAACGCCCCCCCTCTCCTCAGACATATCATCATGGTTGAACCTGTTGTAAACGCCCCCCTCTCCTCAGACATATCATCATGGTTGAACCTGTTGTAAACGCCCCCCTCTCCTCAGACATATCATCATGGTTGAACCTGTTGTAAACGCCCCCTCTCCTCTCCTCAGACGTATCATCATGGTTGAACCTGTTGTAAACGCCCCCCCCCTCTCCTCAGACATATCATCATGGTTGAACCTGTTGTAACGCCCCCCCTCCTCTCCTCAGACGTATCATCATGGTTGAACCTGTTGTAAACGCCCCCTCTCCTCTCCTCAGACGTATCATCATGGTTGAACCTGTTGTAAACGCCCCCCCTCCCCTCTCCTCAGACATATCATCATGGTTGAACCTGTTGTAAACGCCCCCCTCTCCTCTCCTCAGACGTATCATCATGGTTGAACCTGTTGTAAACGCCCCCTCTCCTCAGACGTATCATCATGGTTGAACCTGTTGTAAACCCCCCCTCTCCTCAGACATATCATCATGGTTGACCCTGTTGTAAACGCCCCCCTCTCCTCAGACATATCATCATGGTTGAACCTGTTGTAAACGCCCCCCTCTCCTCTCCTCAGACGTATCATCATGGTTGAACCTGTTGTAAACCCCCCTCTCCTCAGACATATCATCATGGTTGAACCTGTTGTAAACCCCCCTCTCTCCTCTCCTCAGACATATCATCATGGTTGAACCTGTTGTAAACGCCCCCCTCTCCTCTCCTCAGACGTATCATCATGGTTGAACCTGTTGTAAACGCCCCCCTCTCCTCTCCTCAGACGTATCATCATGGTTGAACCTGTTGTAAACCCCCCCTCTCTCCTCTCCTCAGACATATCATCATGGTTGAACCTGTTGTAAACGCCCCCTCTCCTCTCCTCAGACGTATCATCATGGTTGAACCTGTTGTAAACCCCCCCATCTCCTCAGACATATCATCATGGTTGAACCTGTTGTAAACGCCCCCCTCTCCTCAGACATATCATCATGGTTGAACCTGTTGTAAACGCCCCCCTCTCCTCAGACATATCATCATGGTTGAACCTGTTGTAAACGCCCCCTCCCCTCTCCTCAGACATATCATCATGGTTGACCCTGTTGCCCCCTCTCCTCAGACATATCATCATGGTTGACCCTGTTGCCCCCTCTCCTCAGACATATCATCATGGTTGACCCTGTTGCCCCCCCCCTCTCCTCAGACATATCATCATGGTTGACCCTGTTGCCCCCCTCTCCTCAGACATATCATCATGGTTGACCCTGTTGCCCCCCTCTCCTCAGACATATCATCATGGTTGACCCTGTTGCCCCCCCCTCTCCTCAGACATATCATCATGGTTGACCCTGTTTAAACGCCCCCCTCTCCTCAGACATATCATCATGGCTGAACCTGTTGTAACGCCCCCCTCTCCTCTCCTCAGACGTATCATCATGGTTGAACCTGTTGTAAACCCCCCTCTCCTCAGACATATCATCATGGTTGAACCTGTTGTAAACCCCCCTCTCTCCTCTCCTCAGACATATCATCATGGTTGAACCTGTTGTAAACGCCCCCCTCTCCTCTCCTCAGACGTATCATCATGGTTGAACCTGTTGTAAACGCCCCCCTCTCCTCTCCTCAGACGTATCATCATGGTTGAACCTGTTGTAAACGCCCCCCTCTCCTCTCCTCAGACGTATCATCATGGTTGAACCTGTTGTAAACCCCCCATCTCCTCAGACATATCATCATGGTTGAACCTGTTGTAAACGCACCCCCCATCTCCTCAGACATATCATCATGGTTGAACCTGTTGTAAACGCCCCCCTCTCCTCTCCTCAGACATATCATCATGGTTGAACCTGTTGTAAACGCCCCCCTCTCCTCTCCTCAGACGTATCATCATGGTTGAACCTGTTGTAAACGCCCCCCTCTCCTCTCCTCAGACGTATCATCATGGTTGAACCTGTTGTAAACCCCCATCTCCTCAGACATATCATCATGGTTGAACCTGTTGTAAACGCACCCCCATCTCCTCAGACATATCATCATGGTTGAACCTGTTGTAAACGCCCCCCTCTCCTCTCCTCAGACATATCATCATGGTTGAACCTGTTGTAAACGCCCCCCTCTCCTCTCCTCAGACGTATCATCATGGTTGAACCTGTTGTAAACGCCCCCCCTCTCCTCTCCTCAGACGTATCATCATGGTTGAACCTGTTGTAAACCCCCCATCTCCTCAGACATATCATCATGGTTGAACCTGTTGTAAACGCACCCCCATCTCCTCAGACATATCATCATGGTTGAACCTGTTGTAAACGCCCCCCTCTCCTCTCCTCAGACATATCATCATGGTTGAACCTGTTGTAAACGCCCCCCTCTCCTCTCCTCAGACATATCATCATGGTTGAACCTGTTGTAAACCCCCCTCTCCTCAGACATATCATCATGGTAGAACCTGTTGTAAACCCCCCTCTCCTCAGACATATCATCATGGTTGAACCTGTTGCCCCCCTCTCCTCAGACATATCATCATGGTTGAACCTGTTGCCCCCCTCTCCTCAGACATATCATCATGGTTGAACCTGTTGTAAACGCCCCCCTCTCCTCAGACATATCATCATGGTTGAACCTGTTGCAAACGCCCCCCTCTCCTCAGACATATCATCATGGTTGAACCTGTTGTAAACGCCCCCTCTCCTCAGACATATCATCATGGTTGAACCTGTTGTAAACGCCCCCCTCTCCTCAGACATATCATCATGGTTGAACCTGTTGTAAACGCCCCCCTCTCCTCTCCTCAGACGTATCATCATGGTTGAACCTGTTGTAAACGCCCCCCTCCCCTCTCCTCAGACATATCATCATGGTTGAACCTGTTGTAAACGCCCCCCTCTCCTCTCCTCAGACGTATCATCATGGTTGAACCTGTTGTAAACGCCCCCTCTCCTCTCCTCAGACGTATCATCATGGTTGAACCTGTTGTAAACGCCCCCCTCCCCTCTCCTCAGACATATCATCATGGTTGAACCTGTTGTAAACGCCCCCCTCTCTCTCCTCAGACGTATCATCATGGTTGAACCTGTTGTAAACGCCCCCTCTCCTCAGACGTATCATCATGGTTGAACCTGTTGTAAACCCCCTCTCCTCAGACATATCATCATGGTTGACCCTGTTGTAAACGCCCCCCTCTCCTCAGACATATCATCATGGTTGAACCTGTTGTAAACGCCCCCCTCTCCTCTCCTCAGACGTATCATCATGGTTGAACCTGTTGTAAACCCCCTCTCCTCAGACATATCATCATGGTTGAACCTGTTGTAAACCCCCCTCTCTCCTCTCCTCAGACATATCATCATGGTTGAACCTGTTGTAAACGTCCCCCCCTCTCCTCTCCTCAGACGTATCATCATGGTTGAACCTGTTGTAAACGCCCCCCTCTCCTCTCCTCAGACGTATCATCATGGTTGAACCTGTTGTAAACCCCCCTCTCTCCTCTCCTCAGACATATCATCATGGTTGAACCTGTTGTAAACGCCCCCCTCTCCTCTCCTCAGACGTATCATCATGGTTGAACCTGTTGTAAACCCCCATCTCCTCAGACATATCATCATGGTTGAACCTGTTGTAAACGCCCCCCCCTCTCCTCAGACATATCATCATGGTTGAACCTGTTGTAAACGCCCCCCTCTCCTCAGACATATCATCATGGTTGAACCTGTTGTAAACGCCCCCTCCCCTCTCCTCAGACATATCATCATGGTTGACCCTGTTGCCCCCCTCTCCTCAGACATATCATCATGGTTGACCCTGTTGCCCCCCTCTCCTCAGACATATCATCATGGTTGACCCTGTTGCCCCCCTCTCCTCAGACATATCATCATGGTTGACCCTGTTGCCCCCCTCTCCTCAGACATATCATCATGGTTGACCCTGTTGCCCCCCTCTCCTCAGACATATCATCATGGTTGACCCTGTTGCCCCCCTCTCCTCAGACATATCATCATGGTTGACCCTGTTGTAAACGCCCCCCTCTCCTCAGACATATCATCATGGTTGAACCTGTTGTAAACGCCCCCCTCTCCTCTCCTCAGACGTATCATCATGGTTGAACCTGTTGTAAACCCCCCTCTCCTCAGACATATCATCATGGTTGAACCTGTTGTAAACCCCCCTCTCTCCTCTCCTCAGACATATCATCATGGTTGAACCTGTTGTAACGCCCCCCTCTCCTCTCCTCAGACGTATCATCATGGTTGAACCTGTTGTAAACGCCCCCTCTCCTCTCCTCAGACGTATCATCATGGTTGAACCTGTTGTAAACGCCCCCCTCTCCTCTCCTCAGACGTATCATCATGGTTGAACCTGTTGTAAACCCCCCCCATCTCCTCAGACATATCATCATGGTTGAACCTGTTGTAAACCCCCCTCTCCTCAGACATATCATCATGGTTGAACCTGTTGTAACGCCCCCCCCCCTCTCCTCAGACATATCATCATGGTTGAACCTGTTGTAAACGCCCCCTCCCCTCTCCTCAGACATATCATCATGGTTGACCCTGTTGCCCCCTCTCCTCAGACATATCATCATGGTTGACCCTGTTGCCCCCCTCTCCTCAGACATATCATCATGGTTGACCCTGTTGCCCCCCTCTCCTCAGACATATCATCATGGTTGACCCTGTTGCCCCCCCTCTCCTCAGACATATCATCATGGTTGACCCTGTTGCCCCCCCTCTCCTCAGACATATCATCATGGTTGACCCTGTTGCCCCCCTCTCCTCAGACATATCATCATGGTTGACCCTGTTATAAACGCCCCCCCTCCTTAGACATATCATCATGGTTGACCCTGTTGCCCCCCTCTCCTCAGACATATCATCATGGTTGACCCTGTTGCCCCCCCTCAGACATATCATCATGGTTGAACCTGTTGTAACGCCCCCCCTCTCCTCAGACATATCATCATGGTTGACCCTGTTGCCCCCTCTCCTCAGACATATCATCATGGTTGACCCTGTTGTAAACGCCCCCTCTCCTCAGACATATCATCATGGTTGACCCTGTTGCCCCCCTCTCCTCAGACATATCATCATGGTTGACCCTGTTGCCCCCCTCTCCTCAGACATATCATCATGGTTGACCCTGTTGCCCCCCTCTCCTCAGACATATCATCATGGTTGACCCTGTTGCCCCCCTCTCCTCAGACATATCATCATGGTTGACCCTGTTGCCCCCCCTCTCCTCAGACTCGACGGGGAAGTTCTGGATGGTGGGCAGCGAGGCGTCGGTGGTGAGCAGCAGTGACGACCCCGTCGACTTCCTGTTAGAGTTCTGCGACTACAACAAGGTCGCTATCCGCTCCGTCGCCGACGGAAGTATCTCCACGGCGACCACGCCGGCGTCTTGAAGGCCAACGCCGACGACCTGGAGACCGCCACGCTCTGGGAGTACTGACCCCTTCCTCGAGACCCCGTTACTACGACAACGAACGGCAGCAGCATCCCCTAACTCCTCCCTCTATCTATCCATCCATCCTTCTCTCAACTCTGTCCTAACCCGACGACCTGGAGACCGCCACGCTCTGGGAGTACTGACCCCCTTCCTCGAGACCCCGTTACTACGACAACGAAGCGGCAGCAGCATCCCCTAACTCCTCCCTCTATCTATCCATCCATCCTTCTCTCAACTCTGTCCTAACCCGACGACCTGGAGACCGCCACGCTCTGGGAGTACTGACCCCCTTCCTCGAGACCCCGTTACTACGACAACGAAGCGGCAGCAGCATCCCCTAACTCCTCCCTCTATCTATCCATCCATCCTTCTCTCAACTCTGTCCTAACCCGACGACCTGGAGACCGCCACGCTCTGGGAGTACTGACCCCCTTCCTCGAGACCCCGTTACTACGACAACGAAACGGCAGCAGCATCCCCTAACTCCTCCCTCTATCTATCCATCCATCCTTCTCTCAACTCTGTCCTAACCCGACGACCTGGAGACCGCCACGCTCTGGGAGTACTGACCCCCTTCCTCGAGACCCCGTTACTACGACAACGGCAGCAGCAGCATCCCTAACTCCTCCCTCCATCCATCCATCCATCCTTCTCTCAACTCTGTCCTAACCCTCCTAGACCAGGGCTGTGTTCAGTGGGGTGAAATGTTCACGATATCGTAGATGGGAGGGGGGATGTAAGACCTAGAGCTGACCCCATTCTGTTTTCACTTGATAATGAATAATCTAATCTACATCATACGTTTCTATGTGACATTCCATCGCTCTGAACAGAACCTTTTTTTTGTGTGAACTGGACAAAGGAGGGAGAGAAAGAGCTGGGGGAGGTTATGTCCTAATGTAAAGGCTTTCTTCACCTCTCTACCTTTCCCTCCCTCTTCTCTCTCTGCCTTCCTCCTCCCTTTCTCTCTGCCTTCCCCTCCCTTTTCTCTCTCTGCCTTCCCCTCCCCTTTTCTCTCTCTGCCTTCCTCCTCCTTTTCTCTCTCTGCCTTTCCTCCCCTTTTCTCTCTCTGCCTTTCCCTCCCCTTTTCTCTCTCTGCCTTCCCTCCCCTTTTCTCTCTCTGCCTTTCCCTCCCTTTTCTCTCTCTGCCTTCCTCCCCTTTTCTCTCTCTGCCTTCCCCTCCCTTTCTCTCTGCCTTCCCCTCCCCTTTCTCTCTGCCTTTCCCTCCCTTTTCTCTCTCTGCCTTTCCCTCCCCTTTTCTCTCTCTGCCTTTCCCTCCCTTTTCTCTCTCTGCCTTTCCCTCCCCTTTCTCTCTCTCTGCCTTTCCCTCCCCTTTCTCTCTCTCTGCCTTTCCCTCCCCTTTTCTCTCTCTACCTTTCCCTCCCCTTTACTCTCTCTGCCTTTCCCTCCTTTTCTCTCTCTGCCTTTCCCTCCCCTTTTCTCTCTCTGCCTTTCCCTCCCCTTTTCTCTCTCTACCTTTCCCTCCCTTTTCTCTCTCTGCCTTTCCCTCCCCTTTTCTCTCTCTACCTTTCCCTCCCTTTACTCTCTCTGCCTTTCCCTCCCCTTTTCTCTCTCTACCTTCCCCTCCTTTTCTCTCTCTCTACCTTTCCCTCCCTTTTCTCTCTCTGCCTTCCCCTCCCCTTTTCTCTCTCTCTGCCTTTCCCTCCCCTTTTCTCTCTCTCCCTTCCCCTCCCCTTTTCTCTCTCTACCTTTCCCTCCCCTTTTCTCTCTCTGCCGTTCCCTCCCCTTTTCTCTCTCTACCTTTCCCTCCCTTTTCTCTCTCTACCTTTCCCTCCCCTTTTCTCTCTCTGCCTTCCCCTCCCCTTTTCTCTCTCTGCCTTCCCCTCCCCCTTTTCTCTCTCTGCCTTCCCCTCCCCTTTTTTCTCTCTCTGCCGTTCCTCCCCTTTTCTCTCTCTCTGCCTTTTCCGCTCACAGTTCCATTCTGCAGTACCCACCTGTATTTGTTGCCAAAGTTATTGGGGCTGTACACTATGGATTCTCACGGTGTTCTGGAATGGGTTTAGTCCCTCGTCTCATTTAAATATTGTATCACAGGAAACGTTCCAATGTAACCTAGAGGAAATGATGTCATCCTCTAGCTGAGAGCTCATTGGTGGAGATTTTGATCTCCCAGACAGGAAATAACCTGTTTTTATGTTGTTTTCGTGAAGGAAGTGTGTGTGTGTGTGTGTCCCTACAGCTGTCCAGAGCTCTGATCTGGTGGGATGTTAACCTCTGACTGGAAGAATTTCTTTATATTTTCTCTCAGCCGAGAGACTCTGAGCATTGGGTAAAAACTGGAATGGATTCTCACGGTGTTCTGGAATGGGTTTAGTCCCTCATCTCATTTAAATATTGTATCACAGGAAACGTTCCAATGTAACCTAGAGGAAATGATGTCATCCTCATGGAGAATGATCTGTTGATACAAACACCGTCTCTCACATGACTTCCTGGTCTCTCACATGACTTCCTGGTCTCTCACATGACTTCCTGGTCTCTCACATGACTTCCTGGTCTCTCACATGACTTCCTGGTCTCTCACATGACTTCCTGGTCTCTCACATGACTTCCTGGTCTCTCACATGACTTCCTGGTCTCTCACTCCTCCTCACGACTGGAATCTGGTGCTTAATCTCATCATTATCATGTAAATGTGACCCACTGTGATCTAGCCAGAGGTCAACGATGTGGTGTGGTGGATGGATGGATGGATGGAAAGGTGTGTGTGTGTGTTTGACTGTTGGTTCACACAGGTGAGAGGTTAGACCGCCATTGTAGTTCTGATAATGCCTGTGTCTGACTCAAGTGTTTCTGGGTAATTTAGTAAATGTAACTATATAAAATAATATTCCAAACCTTTTTTTTTTTACTTTGAGAAACTGGAACTTTCCTTTCTGTTGTATTTTTTTTGGTGATTAATCTGTTGTGCCATTGGTTCACCTGGATGCCAACAACCAATTAAAAAACGGGGATTTTGAACACTACTTCCTGTCTGTTCTCTGTTTTTTTTTAACTGGACCACTTCCTGTTCAACTACAACACATTGTGATTGGTGAGTTTACGTCGTCCTGTCAAATCATAAAGTCGAGGATTTTCTTAGCTCCTCCCTCTATAATCTAAAACATGGCTTCAGGGGCCCAGTTTTTCTCAGAAAAATAATCTATAGAGTTCGCCAACAGGATCAGGACATTGAATAGAACGGGGAGTCCCCATTCGAAGTCGGGGATTCGTACGTTCCATTCATTCTATTTCTAAACACATAATCCGATCAGTAACTTTAGGATCACTGGGCCCTGGAGAGGTTGGAGCTTTAACTTACATTTACCAGCAGAGGTCCTGACAGACGACCACGGCTCCATGTGTTGGTCAACTCCTTTAGATCTTATTGGGAGCCCATTAGCAGACCCCCTCTGTCATTCTGCCCCTGAACAAGGCAGTTAACCCACTGTTCCCCGGTAGGCCATCGTCCTGCCCCTGAACAAGGCAGGTAACCCCCTGTTCCCCGGTCGGCTGTCGTCCTGCCCCTGAACAAGGCAGGTAACCCACTGTTCCCCGGTCGGCTGTCGTCCTGCCCCTGAACAAGGCAGGTAACCCACTGTTCCCCGGTAGGCCGTCGTTCTGCCTCCTGAACAAGGCAGGTAACCCACTGTTACCCGGTAGGCCGTCGTTCTGCCTCCTGAACAAGGCAGTGAACCCCCTGTTCCCCGGTAGGCCGTCGTTCTGCCTCCTGAACAAGGCAGTTAACCCCCTGTTCCCCGGTAGGCCGTCGTTCTGCCTCCTGAACAAGGCAGTTAACCCCCTGTTCCCCGGTAGGCCGTCGTCCTGCCCCTGAACAAGGCAGGTAACTCACTGTTCCCCGGTAGGCCGTCGTCCTGCCCCTGAACAAGGCAGTTAACCCCCTGTTCCCCGGTAGGCCGTTGTCCTGCCCCTGAACAAGGCAGGTAACCCACTGTTCCCCGGTAGGCCGTCGTCCTGCCCCTGAACAAGGCAGTTAACCCCCTGTTCCCCGGTAGGCCGTCGTTCTGCCTCCTGAACAAGGCAGTTAACCCCCTGTTCCCCGGTAGGCCGTCGTTCTGCCCCCTGAACAAGTCAGTTGGGAACAAATTCTTGTTTTCAATGACGGCCCACCGGGGAACAGTGGGTTTAACTGCCTTGTTCAGAACAACAGATTTTTACCTTGTCAGGATTCAATCTTGCAACCTTTCAGTTACTTGCCCAACTCTCTAACCACTAGGCTACCCTGCTGCCCAAGCCTTTATATAAGTTACCACAATTTTAAACATGTCAACTATTTCTCTCTCAAACAATTGATGCAGTTAATCTACCAGGAAAGACTGGCATGTTTTTAAGTTGTGTGTGCAGTTAAATTTAGGCAGTGCGGGGCTGGGGACACCGATCCTGTGATCATCTGCATATGTAAAGGCCCAAGGCAAGTGCCCTGAGGTACGCCGCACTTTTACATATGTTCGACAAGGTTATATTGGATAAGTAACTCTTCCATGCGATGTCATAAGTGCGTTTTTTTTTAAAATCAATAACATAAAAGGTCTGAAGTCTAACGCAGCTCCAACTATCATATTTTTTATCAATTTATTTTAGCCAATCACGTGAGTCAGTGCAGTACAAGTTTGAGTGCCCTTCACCTATACACATGCTAAAAGTCGGTAGTCTTTTTTTAAAGAGCATTGTATTTGTTCAATGCTCCCGATCCAATAAAACCAGGGTTTGCAGGACCTGGTCTTCTGAGATGGTGGCAGAACAACACCTTATCATGGACAGACCAATCACCTCTTCCCATTTTAGCAACCATTGAGTCTATATGTTTCGAAGAGCTTGCTGTCTCAACCATTGAGTCTATACGTTTCGAAGAGCTTGCTATCTCAGGTTACACCCAGCAGTTTTAGTCTCATACATTTTTTTCTGGAGAAATGTCCTCCGGTCTGATGAAACAAAAATCGAACCGTTTGGCCATAAAGACCATCGTTATGTTTGGAGGAAAAAGGGGGACGCTTGCAAGCCATCCCAGCCGTGAAGCACGGGGTGGTAGCATCATGCTGTGGGGGTGCTTTGCTGCAGGAGGGACTGGTGCACTTCACAAAATAGATGGCATCATGAGGAGGGAAAATTATGTAGATACAGTGGGGCAAAAAGTATTTAGTCAGCCACCAATTGTGCAAGTTCTCCCACTTAAGATGAGAGAGGCCTGTAATTTTCATCATAGGTACACTTCAACTATGACAGACAAAATGAGAAAAAAATCCAGAAAATCACATTGCAGGATTTTTTTATTAATTTATTTGCAAATTATGGTGGAAAATAAGTATTTGGTCACCTACAAACAAGCAAGATTTCTGGCTCTCACAGACCTGTAACTTCTTCAAGAGGCTCCTCTGTCCTCCACTCGTTACCTGTATTAATGGCACCTGTTTGAACTAATCAGTATAAAGACACCTGTCCACAACCTCAAACAGTCACACTCCAAACTCCACTATGGCCAAGACCAAAGAGCTGTCAAAGGACACCAGAAACAAAATTGTAGGAATTGTGAAAACTGAGTTTAAAAGTATTTGGCTAAGGTGTATGTAAACTTCCGACTTCAACTAGGTGGTGTCAGACGAAGGCCCCAAAAATTGTTGAAGACTCCAGCCAACCTAGTCATAGACTGTTTTCTCTGCTACCGCACGGCAAGTGGTGCCGGAGCGCCAAGTCTAAGACCAAAAGGCACTTTAACAGCCTCTACCCCAAGCCATAAGACTGCTGAACAATGAATCAAAATGGCCACCCGGACAAGCAGGCTGTCATGTGCCTTTTACTGAGGAGTGGCTTCTGTCTGGCCACTCTATCGTAAAGGCCTGATTGGTGGAGTACTGCAGAGATGGGAGAACCTTCCAGAAGGACAACCATCTCCACAGAGGAACTCTGGAGCTCTCTCAGAGTGACCATCAGGTTCTTGCTCACCTCCTTGACCAAGGCCCTTCTCCACCGATTGCTCAGTTTGGCCGGGCGGCCAGCTCTAGGAAGAGTCTTGGTGGTTCCAAACTTCTTCCATTTGAGACCGATGGAGGCCACTGTGTTCTTGGGGACCTTCAATGCTGCAGAAATGTTTTGGTCCCCTTCCCCTGATCTGTATCTCAACACAATCCTGTCTCGGAGCTCTATGGACAATCCCTTCAGCCTCATGGCTTGGTTTTTGCTCTGACATGCTCTGATATTGTGTTGTCATTATGGGGTATTGTGATGTCATTATGGGGTATTGTGATGTCATTATGGGGTATTGTGATGTCATTATGGGGTATTGTGATGTCATTATGGGGTATTGTGATGTCATTATGGGGTATGGGGTATTGTGATGTCATTATGGGGTATTGTGATGTCATTATGGGGTATGGGGTATTGTGATGTCATTATGGGGTATTGTGATGTCATTATGGGGTATTGTGATGTCATTATGGGGTATTGTGATGTCATTATGGGGTATGGGGTATTGTGATGTCATTATGGGGTATTGTGATGTCATTATGGGGTATGGGGTATTGTGATGTCATTATGGGGTATTGTGATGTCATTATGGGGTATTGTGATGTCATTATGGGGTATTGTGATGTCATTATGGGGTATTGTGTTTAGATTGATGAGGACTTTTTATTTAATCCATTTTAGAATGAGGCTGTAACGAAATGTGTTAAAAGGGAAAGGGGTCTGAATACTTTGAGAATGCCCCGTGTCTGGTATTGATATGTAGGCTCTGTGTGTATTGTGTTGATATGTAGGCTCTGTGTGTATTGTGTTGATATGTAGGCTCTGTGTGTATTAGACCTAGGTATTGTTGATATGTAGGCTCTGTGTGTATTGTGTTGATATGTAGGCTCTGTGTGTATTGTGTATTAGACCTAGGTATTGTTGATATGTAGGCTCTGTGTGTATTGTGTTGATATGTAGGCTCTGTGTGTATTGTCTATTAGACCTCGGTATGGTTGATATGTAGGCTCTGTGTGTATTGTGTTGATATGTAGGCTCTGTGTGTATTGTGTTGATATGTAGGCTCTGTGTGTATTAGACCTCGGTATTGTTGATATGTAGGCTCTGTGTGTATTGTGTATTAGACCTAGGTATTGTTGATATGTAGGCTCTGTGTGTATTGTGTATTAGACCTAGGTATTGTTGATATGTAGGCTCTGTGTGTATTGTGTATTAGACCTAGGTATTGTTGATATGTAGGCTCTGTGTGTATTGTGTATTAGACCTCGGTATTGTTGATATGTAGGCTCTGTGTGTATTAGACCTAGGTATTGTTGATATGTAGGCTCTGTGTGTATTGTCTATTAGACCTCGGTATTGTTGATATGTAGGCTCTGTGTGTATTGTGTTGTTGATATGTAGGCTCTGTGTGTATTGTGTTGATATGTAGGCTCTGTGGTATTGTGTGATATGTAGGCTCTGTGTGTATTGTGTATTAGACCTAGGTATTGTTGATATGTAGGCTCTGTGTGTATTGTCTATTAGACCTCGGTATTGTTGATATGTAGGCTCTGTGTGTATTGTCTATTAGACCTCGGTATTGTTGATATGTAGGCTCTGTGTGTATTGTCTATTAGACCTCGGTATTGTTGATATGTAGGCTCTGTGTGTATTGTCTATTAGACCTCGGTATTGTTGATATGTAGGCTCTGTGTGTATTGTCTATTAGACCTAGGTATTGTTGATATGTAGGCTCTGTGTGTATTGTCTATTAGACCTCGGTATTGTTGATATGTAGGCTCTGTGTGTATTAGACCTCGGTATTGTTGATATGTAGGCTCTGTGTGTATTAGACCTCGGTATTGTTGATATGTAGGCTCTGTGTCTATTAGACCTCGGTATTGTTGATATGTAGGCTCTGTGTCTATTAGACCTCGGTATTGTTGATATGTAGGCTCTGTGTCTATTAGACCTCGGTATTGTTGATATGTAGGCTCTGTGTCTATTAGACCTCGGTATTGTTGATAATCTCTTTCATTTATTAGATCGTCAATACAAAAAAATATGATGGTTCAGTTATCATTTCATTTCTGTTTGTCCACTTTACCAGTGTAATAGTCATTATGTAATATAATATGTTGTTAAGTTAATATAATATTATGTTGTTAAGTTAATATAATATTATGTTGTTAAGTTAATATAATATTATGTTGTTACGTTAATATAATATTATGTTGTTAAGTTAATATAATATTATGTTGTTAAGTTAATATAATATTATGTTGTTAAGTTAATATAATATTATGTTGTTAAGTTAATATAATGTTGTTAAGTTAATTTAATATTATGTTGTTAAGTTGCGTCACAAAATGTCTCCATTGACAGACAAGTTTTTCAACCAATCAGCTGAGCAGCCTGACCTCTTGTGTATAATTTCTATGAACCATAACATCTATCAATTCATCATCGATCCAGAGTGCTTTAACATTTATCACGTCTTCGCACGCACGCACGCACGCACGCACACACACACACACACACACACCCCCACCCCCCCAGCAGGTCTCCAATCCAGTCTGTTAGAGAGGCAGCCTGGGAAACAGAGATCCCCAGAGCTCCTCCCTGGGTCTGAATGAATGATTTAGCTGAAAAGATGAGTCACACTAATATGACCCAGATCCCTGCAACTCACACAGAGCAGAGGGTTATGGGTAAAGAGTTGCGCTGCGGGCTGGTCCCTGGTCTCCCCCTCTCCTCGCTTTCTCTCTGTGTCAGTCTCTCTCCATTTTGCCTCCCTCCTCTCTGTGTCAGTCAGTCTCCCTCCCTCCCTCCTCCTCTCTCTCTCTCCCTCCCTCCCTCTCTCCCTCCCTCTCTCCCCTCCTCTCCTCCCTCCCCTCCCTCCCCTCCCTCCCTCCCCCTCCCTCCCTCCCTCCCTCCCCCTCCCTCCCTCTCTCCCTCCCTCCCTCCCTCCCTCCCTCCCTCCCTCCCTCCTGTCCTCCTCCCTCCCTCCCTCCCTCCCTCCCTCCCCTCCCTCCCCCTCCCTCCCTCCCTCTCCCTCCCTCCCTCCCTCCCTCCCTCCCTCCCTCCCTCTCTCTCTCTCCCTCCTTCTCCTCCCTCCCTCTCTCTCCCTCTCTCTCTCCCCTCCCTCCCTCCTCTCCCTCCCTCCCTCCCTCCCCTCCCTCCTCCTCCCTCCCTCCCTCCCTCCCTCCCTCTCCCTCCCTCCCTCCCCTCCCCCTCTCCTCTCCCTCAGTCTCTCTTCTCTCCCTCCCTCCCTCTCTCTCTAATCTCTCTATATTTTCTCCTCTCTCCAGTAGTGGTAATGGGGGGGATGGAAGACCGTGTCAAATGGCTGCTGCTTCCAACCACATCTGAAACCTCTGTTGCCATGGCAACACCAGCTGCAGCACAGAGCCAGCCACTCCCCCACCAACCCACCCATCGGTCTGGAGGGGGATCAGAGTGTGTGTGTTGAGGCATGTCATTGACATAGACAGCCTACTTGTGAGAGACTGGGTACAGGGGCAGGCGTAATGAGAGGTGAGGGGGCAGGGGACAGGAGGGGTGAGGGGGCAGGGGACAGGAGGGGTGAGGGGGCAGGGGATGGGGGTAAGGAGGGGTGAGGGGGCAGGGGACTGGGGTAACGAGGGGGCAGGGGAAAGGAGGGGACGGGGGACAAGGAGGGGGCAGGGGGGTAAGGAGGGACGGGGGTAAGGAGGGGTGAGGGGGCAGGGGTAAGGAGGGGACGGGGTAAGGAGGGGGCAGGGGTAAGGAGGGGACGGGGTAAGGAGGGGGCAGGGGGCAAGGAGGGGTCGGGGGGTAAGGAGGGGCAGGGGTAAGGAGGGGGCAGGGGACGGGGTAAGGAGGGGGCAGGGGACGGGGTAAGGAGGGGGCAGGGGACGGGGTAAGGAGGGGGCAGGGGACGGGGTAAGGAGGGGACAGGAGGGGATGGGGGTAAGGAGGGGGCAGGGGAAAGGAGGGGACGGGGTAAGGAGGGGGCAGGGGATGGGGTAGGGGGGCAGGGGATGGGGTAAGGAGGGGGCAGGGGACGGGGTAAGGAGGGGACAGGAGGGGATGGGGAAGGAGGGGACAGGGGGACGGGGTAAGGAGGGGGCAGGGGACGGGGGGAAGGAGGGGGCAGGGGACGGGGGCAAGGAGGGGGTAGGGGACGGGGTAAGGAGGGGACAGGAGGGGATGGGGGGTAAGGAGGGGGCAGGGGACAGGAGGGGATGGGGTAAGGAGGGGGCAGGGACGGGGTAAGGAGGGGGTAGAGGACGGGGTAAGGAGGGGACAGGAGGGGATGGGGGGGTAAGGAGGGGCAGGGAACGGGGTAAGGAGGGGGCAGGGGACGGGGGAAGGAGGGGGCAGGGGACGGGGTAAGGAGGGGATGGGGGTAAGGAGGGGGCAGGGGACGGGGTAAGGAGGGGGCAGGGGACGGGGGAAGGAGGGGGCAGGGGACAGGAGGGGTGAGGGGCAGGGGACGGGGGTAAGGAGGGGTGAGGGGGCAGGGGAAAGGAGGGGTGAGGGGGCAGGGGACAGGAGGGGTGAGGGACAGGGGACAGGAGGGGTGAGGGGGCAGGGATGGGGGTAAGGAGGGGTGAGGGGGCAGGGGACTGGGGTAACGAGGGGCAGGGGAAAGGAGGGGACGGGGGTAAGGAGGGGGCAGGGGGTAAGGAGGGGACGGGGGTAAGGAGGGGTGAGGGGGCAGGGGTAAGGAGGGGACGGGGGGTAAGGAGGGGGCAGGGGTAAGGAGGGGACGGGGTAAGGAGGGGGCAGGGGTAAGGAGGGACGGGGGTAAGGAGGGGGCAGGGGGCAAGGAGGGGTCGGGGGTAAGGAGGGGGCAGGGGGTAAGGAGGGGCAGGGGACGGGGTAAGGAGGGGGCAGGGGACGGGGTAAGGAGGGGCAGGGGGATGGGGTAAGGAGGGGGCAGGGGACGGGGTAAGGAGGGGACAGGAGGGGATGGGGGTAAGGAGGGGGCAGGGGAAAGGAGGGGACGGGGGGTAAGGAGGGGGCAGGGGATGGGGTAAGGAGGGGGCAGGGGACGGGGTAAGGAGGGGACAGGAGGGGATGGGGGTAAGGAGGGGGCAGGGGACGGGGTAAGGAGGGGGCAGGGACGGGGAAGGAGGGGGCAGGGGACGGGGTAAGGAGGGGTAGGGGGACGGGGTAAGGAGGGGACAGGAGGGGATGGGGGTAAGGAGGGGGCAGGGGACAGGAGGGGATGGGGTAAGGAGGGGGCAGGGGACGGGGTAAGGAGGGGGTAGGGACGGGGTAAGGAGGGGACAGGAGGGGATGGGGGTAAGGAGGGGGCAGGGGACGGGGTAAGGAGGGGGCAGGGGACGGGGGAAGGAGGGGGCAGGGACAGGAGGGGTGAGGGGGCAGGGGATGGGGGTAAGGAGGGGTGAGGGGCAGGGGACTGGGGTAACGAGGGGGCAGGGGAAAGGAGGGACGGGGTAAGGAGGGGGCAGGGGGTAAGGAGGGACGGGGTAAGGAGGGTGAGGGGCAGGGGTAAGGAGGGGACGGGGTAAGGAGGGGGCAGGGGTAAGGAGGGGACGGGGGTAAGGAGGGGGCAGGGGGCAAGGAGGGGCGGGGGTAAGGAGGGGGCAGGGGTAAGGAGGGGGCAGGGACGGGTAAGGAGGGGGCAGGGGACGGGGTAAGGAGGGGGCAGGGGACGGGGTAAGGAGGGGGCAGGGGGACGGGGTAAGGAGGGACAGGAGGATGGGGGTAAGGAGGGGGCAGGGGAAAGGAGGGGACGGGGTAAGGAGGGGGCAGGGGATGGGGTAAGGAGGGGGCAGGGGACGGGGTAAGGAGGGGACAGGAGGGGATGGGGGTAAGGAGGGGGCAGGGGACGGGGTAAGGAGGGGGCAGGGACGGGGAAGGAGGGGGCAGGGGGACGGGGTAAGGAGGGGGTAGGGGACGGGGCAAGGAGGGACAGGAGGGGATGGGGGTAAGGAGGGGGCAGGGGACAGGAGGGGATGGGGTAAGGAGGGGCAGGGGACGGGGTAAGGAGGGGGGTAGAGGGACGGGGTAAGGAGGGGACAGGAGGGGATGGGGGTAAGGAGGGGGCAGGGAACGGGGTAAGGAGGGGGCAGGGGACGGGGGGGAAGGAGGGGGCAGGGGACGGGTAAGGAGGGATGGGGGCAAGGAGGGGGCAGGGGACGGGGTAAGGAGGGGGCAGGGGACGGGGTAAGGAGGGGGCAGGGGACAGGAGGGGTGAGGGGGCAGGGGACGGGGTAAGGAGGGGTGAGGGGCAGGGGAAAGGAGGGGTGAGGGGGCAGGGGACAGGAGGGGTGAGGGGACAGGGGACAGGAGGGGTGAGGGGGCAGGGGATGGGGGTAAGGAGGGGTGAGGGGCAGGGACTGGGGTAACGAGGGGCAGGGGAAAGGAGGGGACGGGGGTAAGGAGGGGGCAGGGGGTAAGGAGGGGACGGGGGGTAAGGAGGGGTGAGGGGGCAGGGGTAAGGAGGGGACGGGGTAAGGAGGGGGCAGGGGTAAGGAGGGGACGGGGGTAAGGAGGGGGCAGGGGTAAGGAGGGGACGGGGGTAAGGAGGGGCAGGGGGCAAGGAGGGGTCGGGGGTAAGGAGGGGGCAGGGGTAAGGAGGGGCAGGGGGACGGGGTAAGGAGGGGCAGGGGACGGGGTAAGGAGGGGGCAGGGGATGGGGGATAAGGAGGGGGCAGGGGGACGGGGTAAGGAGGGGACAGGAGGATGGGGGTAAGGAGGGGGCAGGGGAAAGGAGGGGACGGGGGTAAGGAGGGGGCAGGGGATGGGGTAAGGAGGGGGCAGGGACGGGGTAAGGAGGGGACAGGAGGGGATGGGGTAAGGAGGGGGCAGGGGACGGGGCAAGGAGGGGGCAGGGGACGGGGAAGGAGGGGCAGGGGACGGGGTAAGGAGGGGTAGGGGACGGGGTAAGGAGGGGACAGGAGGGGATGGGGGTAAGGAGGGGGCAGGGGACAGGAGGGGATGGGGTAAGGAGGGGCAGGGGACGGGGTAAGGAGGGGGTAGGGGACGGGGTAAGGAGGGGACAGGAGGGGATGGGGGTAAGGAGGGGGCAGGGGACGGGGTAAGGAGGGGATGGGGGTAAGGAGGGGGCAGGGGACGGGGTAAGGAGGGGATGGGGGTAAGGAGGGGCAGGGGGACGGGGTAAGGAGGGGGCAGGGACGGGGTAAGGAGGGGCAGGGGACAGGAGGGGTGAGGGGGCAGGGGACGGGGGTAAGGAGGGGTGAGGGGGCAGGGGAAAGGAGGGGTGAGGGGGCAGGGGACAGGAGGGGTGAGGGGACGGGGGAAAGGAGGGGCAGGGGAAAGGAGGGGGCAGGGGAAAGGAGGGGTGAGGGGTCGGGGGTAAGGAGGGGTGAGGGGGCAGGGGATGGGGGTAAGGAGGGGTGAGGGGGCAGGGGATGGGGGTAAGGAGGGGTGAGGGGGCAGGGACGGGGGTAAGGAGGGGTGAGGGGGCAGGGGACGGGGGAAAGGAGGGGTGAGGGGGCAGGGACGGGGTAAGGAGGGGTGAGGGAGGAGGGGTGAGGGGCAGGGGACAGGAGGGTGAGGGGGCAGGGAACAGGAGGGGTGAGGGGCAGGGGACAGGAGGGGTGAGGGGGCAGGGAACAGGAGGGGTGAGGGGGCAGGAGGGGTGAGGGGCAGGGGACAGGAGGGGTGAGGGGCAGGGAACAGGAGGGGTGAGGGGGCAGGGGACAGGAGGGGTGAGGGGGCAGGGGATAGGAGGGGTGAGGGGGCAGGGGACAGGAGGGGTGAGGGACAGGGGACAGGAGGGGGTGAGGGGGCAGGAGGGGTGAGGGGGCAGGGGACAGGAGGGGTGAGGGGCAGGGGACAGGAGGGGTGAGGGGGCAGGGGACAGGAGGGGTGAGGGGACAGGAGGGGTAAGGAGGGGCAGGGGACAGGAGGGGTGAGGAGGGGCAGGGGACAGGAGGGGTAGGGAGGGGCAGGGGACAGGAGGGGTAAGGAGGGGCAGGGGACAGGAGGGGTAAGGAGGGGCAGGGGACAGGAGGGGTGAGGGGGCAGGGGACAGGAGGGGTGAGGGGGCAGGGGACAGGAGGGGCAGGGGACAGGAGGGGTGAGGGGGCAGGAGGGGTGAGGGGGCAGGGGACAGGAGGGGTGAGGGGGCAGGGGACAGGAGGGGTGAGGGGGCAGGGGACAGGAGGGGTGAGGGGGCAGGGGACAGGAGGGGTGAGGGGGCAGGGGACAGGAGGGGTGAGGGGACAGGGGACAGGAGGGGTGAGGGGGCAGGGGACAGGAGGGGTGAGGGGCAGGGACAGGAGGGGTGAGGGGGCAGGGGAAAGGAGGGGTGAGGGGGCAGGGGACAGGAGGGGTGAGGGGGCAGGGGACAGGGAGGGGTGAGGGGGCAGGGGACAGGAGGGGTGAGGGGGCAGGGGACAGGAGGGGTGAGGGGGCAGGGGACAGTAGGGTGAGGGGGCAGGGGACAGGAGGGGTGGAGGGGGCAGGGAACAGGAGGGGTGAGGGGACAGGAGGGGTGGTGGGGGCAGGGGACAGGAGGGGTGAGGGGACAGGAGGGGGTGAGGGGACAGGAGGGGTGAGGGGCAGGGGACAGGAGGGGTGAGGGGGCAGGGGAAAGGAGGGGTGAGGGGGCAGGGGACAGGAGGGGCAGGGGAAAGGAGGGGGTGAGGGGGCAGGGGACAGGAGGGGTGAGGGGGCAGGGGACGGGGTGAAGGGGAGGGGACAGGAGGAGGGGTGAGGGGGAGGGACAGAGGGGCAGGGGATGGGGTAAGGAGGCAGGAGCGGGGTAAGGAGGGGCAGGGGAAAGGAGGGGTGAGGGGGCAGGGGACAGGAGGGGGCAGGGGATGGGGTAAGGAGGGGCAGGGAGCGGGGTAAGGAGGGGCAGGGGAAAGGAGGGGTGAGGGGGCAGGGGACAGGAGGGGTGAGGGGGCAGGGGACAGGGTAAGGAGGGGCAGGGACGGGGTAAGGAGGGGCAGGGGACAGGAGGGGCAGGGGACAGGAGGGGCAGGGGACAGGAGGGGCAGGGGACAGGAGGGGTGAGGGGGCAGGGGGACAGGAGGGGCAGGGGACAGGAGGGGCAGGGGACAGGAGGGGTGAGGGGGCAGGGACAGGAGGGGCAGGGGACAGGAGGGGCAGGGGAAAGGAGGGGGCAGGAGGGGTGAGGGGGCAGGGGACAGGAGGGGCAGGGGACAGGAGGGGCAGGGGGACAGGAGGGGGCAGGGGACAGGAGGGGATGAGGGGGACAGGAGGGGCAGGGGACAGGAGGGGCAGGGACGGGGTAAGGAGGGGCAGGGGACAGGAGGGGTGAGGGGGCAGGGGACAGGAGGGGCAGGGGAAAGGAGGGGGCAGGAGGGGTGAGGGGGCAGGGGACAGGAGGGGGCAGGGGACGGGGTTAAGGAGGGGGCAGGGGAAAGGAGGGGTGAGGGGGCTGCAGGGGGTAAGGAGGGGTGAGAGGGCTGCAGGGGGTAAGGAGGGGTGAGAGGGCTATGTGGGGTGGGTGTGTCTGGTGGTCTGGCTTTGATCATATGAGCTGTAATCATTGAGGAAGACTGAGAAAACTGATGAATACTCTGGTCTGAACAGCCTGATAGAACAGAATGATATACTGCTCTGGTCTGAACAGAATGATAGAACAGAATGATATACTGCTCTAGTCTGAACAGAATGATATACTGCTCTAGTCTTAACAGAATGATATACTGCTCTAGTCTTAACAGAATGATATACTGCTCTAGTCTGAACAGAATGATATACTGCTCTAGTCTGAACAGAATGATATACTGCTCTAGTCTTAACAGAATGATATACTGCTCTGCTCTGAACAGAATGATATACTGCTCTGGTCTGAACAGAATGATATACTGCTCTGGTCTGAACAGAATGATATACTGCTCTAGTCTGAACAGAATGATATACTGCTCTGGTCTGAACAGAATGATATACTGCTCTAGTCTGAACAGAATGATATACTGCTCTAGTCTGAACAGAATGATATACTGCTCTGAACAGAATGATATACTGCTCTAGTCTGAACAGAATGATATACTGCTCTGGTCTGAACAGAATGATATACTGCTCTGAACAGAATGATATACTGCTCTGGTCTGAACAGAATGATATACTGCTCTAGTCTGAACAGAATGATATACTGCTCTAGTCTGAACAGAATGATATACTGCTCTGGTCTGAACAGAATGATATACTGCTCTAGTCTGAACAGAATGATAGAACAGAATGATATACTGCTCTAGTCTGAACAGAATGATAGAACAGAATGATATACTGCTCTAGTCTGAACAGAATGATATACTGCTCTAGTCTGAACAGAATGATATACTGCTCTAGTCTTAACAGAATGATATACTGCTCTGGTCTGAACAGAATGATATACTGCTCTAGTCTTAACAGAATGATATACTGCTCTAGTCTGAACAGAATGATATACTGCTCTAGTCTGAACAGAATGATATACTGCTCTAGTCTGAACAGAATGATATACTGCTCTAGTCTGAACAGAATGATATACTGCTCTAGTCTGAACAGAATGATATACTGCTCTAGTCTGAACAGAATGATATACTGCTCTAGTCTGAACAGAATGATATACTGCTCTGAACAGAATGATAGAACAGAATGATATACTGCTCTGGTCTGAACAGAATGATATACTGCTCTAGTCTGAACAGAATGATATACTGCTCTGGTCTGAACAGAATGATATACTGCTCTGGTCTGAACAGAATGATATACTGCTCTGGTCTGAACAGAATGATATACTGCTCTGAACAGAATGATATACTGCTCTGGTCTGAACAGAATGATATACTGCTCTAGTCTGAACAGAATGATATACTGCTCTGGTCTGAACAGAATGATATACTGCTCTGGTCTGAACAGAATGATATACTGCTCTGAACAGAATGATATACTGCTCTAGTCTGAACAGAATGATTTACTGCTCTAGTCTGAACAGAATGATATACTGCTCTAGTCTGAACAGAATGATATACTGCTCTAGTCTGAACAGAATGATATACTGCTCTGAACAGAATGATATACTGCTCTGGTCTGAACAGAATGATATACTGCTCTGGTCTGAACAGAATGATAGAACAGAATGATATACTGCTCTAGTCTGAACAGAATGATATACTGCTCTGGTCTGAACAGAATGATATACTGCTCTAGTCTTAACAGAATGATATACTGCTCTAGTCTGAACAGAATGATATACTGCTCTGAACAGAATGATATACTGCTCTGAACAGAATGATATACTGCTCTAGTCTTAACAGAATGATATACTGCTCTAGTCTGAACAGAATGATATACTGCTCTGGTCTGAACAGAATGATATACTGCTCTAGTCTGAACAGAATGATATACTGCTCTGGTCTGAACAGAATGATATACTGCTCTGGTCTGAACAGAATGATATACTGCTCTAGTCTGAACAGAATGATATACTGCTCTGGTCTGAACAGAATGATATACTGCTCTGGTCTGCACAGAATGATATACTGCTCTAGTCTGAACAGAATGATATACTGCTCTGGTCTGAACAGAATGATATACTGCTCTGGTCTGAACAGAATTATATACTGCTCTGAACAGAATGATATACTGCTCTGAACAGAATGATATACTGCTCTGGTCTGAACAGAATTATATACTGCTCTGGTCTGAACAGAATGATATACTGCTCTGGTCTGAACAGAATGATATACTGCTCTAGTCTGAACAGAATGATATACTGCTCTGAACAGAATGATATACTGCTCTGAACAGAATGATATACTGCTCTGGTCTGAACAGAATGATATACTGCTCTAGTCTGAACAGAATGATATACTGCTCTAGTCTTAACAGAATGATATACTGCTCTAGTCTGAACAGAATGATATACTGCTCTGGTCTGAACAGAATGATATACTGCTCTGAACAGAATGATATACTGCTCTAGTCTTAACAGAATGATATACTGCTCTAGTCTGAACAGAATGATATACTGCTCTGGTCTGAACAGAATGATATACTGCTCTGGTCTGAACAGAATGATATACTGCTCTGGTCTGAACAGAATGATATACTGCTCTGGTCTGAACAGAATGATATACTGCTCTGAACAGAATGATATACTGCTCTGGTCTGAACAGAATGATATACTGCTCTGGTCTGAACAGAATGATATACTGCTCTAGTCTGAACAGAATGATATACTGCTCTAGTCTTAACAGAATGATATACTGCTCTGAACAGAATGATAGAACAGAATGATATACTGCTCTGGTCTGAACAGAATGATATACTGCTCTGCTCTGAACAGAATGATATACTGCTCTAGTCTGAACAGAATGATAGAACAGAATGATATACTGCTCCGGTCTGAACAGAATGATATACTGCTCTGCTCTGAACAGAATGATATACTGCTCTGGTCTGAACAGAATGATAGAACAGAATGATATACTTCTCTAGTCTGAACAGAATGATATACTGCTCTGGTCTGAACAGAATGATATACTGCTCTGCTCTGAACAGAATGATATACTGCTCTGAACAGAATGATATACTGCTCTAGTCTGAACAGAATGATATACTGCTCTAGTCTGAACAGAATGATATACTGCTCTGGTCTGAACAGAATGATATACTGCTCTGCTCTGAACAGAATGATATACTGCTCTGAACAGAATGATATACTGCTCTGAACAGAATGATATACTGCTCTGAACAGAATGATATACTGCTCTGAACAGAATGATATACTGCTCTGAACAGAATGATATACTGCTCTGAACAGAATGATATACTGCTCTGAACAGAATGATATACTGCTCTGAATAGAATGATATACTGCTCTGAACAGAATGATATACTGCTCTGCTCTGAACAGAATGATATACTGCTCTGAACAGAATGATATACTGCTCTGAACAGAATGATATACTGCTCTGGTCTGAACAGAATGATATACTGCTCTGGTCTGAACAGAATGATATACTGCTCTGGTCTGAACAGAATGATATACTGCTCTGGTCTGAACAGAATGATATACTGCTCTGGTCTGAACAGAATGATATACTGCTCTGGTCTGAACAGAATGATAGAACAGAATGATATACTGCTCTGGTCTGAACAGAATGATATACTGCTCTAGTCTGAACAGAATGATATACTGCTCTGCTCTGAACAGAATGATATACTGCTCTGCTCTGAACAGAATGATATACTGCTCTGAACAGAATGATATACTGCTCTAGTCTGAACAGAATGATATACTGCTCTGAACAGAATGATATACTGCTCTGGTCTGAACAGAATGATATACTGCTCTGGTCTGAACAGAATGATATACTGCTCTGGTCTGAACAGAATGATATACTGCTCTGGTCTGAACAGAATGATATACTGCTCTGGTCTGAACAGAATGATATACTGCTCTGGTCTGAACAGAATGATATACTGCTCTGGTCTGAACAGAATGATATACTGCTCTGGTCTGAACAGAATGATAGAACAGAATGATATACTGCTCTGAACAGAATGATATACTGCTCTAGTCTGAACAGAATGATATACTGCTCTAGTCTGAACAGAATGATATACTGCTCTAGTCTGAACAGAATGATATACTGCTCTGAACAGAATGATATACTGCTCTGGTCTGAACAGAATGATATACTGCTCTGCTCTGAACAGAATGATATACTGCTCTAGTCTGAACAGAATGATATACTGCTCTGCTCTGAACAGAATGATATACTGCTCTAGTCTGAACAGAATGATATACTGCTCTAGTCTTAACAGAATGATATACTGCTCTAGTCTGAACAGAATGATATACTGCTCTGCTCTGAACAGAATGATATACTGCTCTAGTCTGAACAGAATGATATACTGCTCTAGTCTGAACAGAATGATATACTGCTCTGAACAGAATGATAGAACAGAATGATATACTGCTCTGGTCTGAACAGAATGATATACTGCTCTAGTCTGAACAGAATGATATACTGCTCTGAACAGAATGATATACTGCTCTGGTCTGAACAGAATGATATACTGCTCTAGTCTGAACAGAATGATATACTGCTCTAGTCTTAACAGAATGATATACTGCTCTAGTCTGAACAGAATGATATACTGCTCTGGTCTGAACAGAATGATATACTGCTCTGCTCTGAACAGAATGATATACTGCTCTAGTCTGAACAGAATGATAGAACAGAATGATATACTGCTCCGGTCTGAACAGAATGATATACTGCTCTGCTCTGAACAGAATGATATACTGCTCTAGTCTGAACAGAATGATAGAACAGAATGATATACTGCTCTGGTCTGAACAGAATGATATACTGCTCTGCTCTGAACAGAATGATATACTGCTCTGGTCTGAACAGAATGATAGAACAGAATGATATACTGCTCTGGTCTGAACAGAATGATGATATACTGCTCTAGTCTGAACAGAATGATATACTGCTCTGGTCTGAACAGAATGATATACTGCTCTAGTCTGAACAGAATGATATACTGCTCTGGTCTGAACAGAATGATAGAACAGAATGATATACTGCTCTGGTCTGAACAGAATGATATACTGCTCTGGTCTGAACAGAATGATATACTGCTCTAGTCTGAACAGAATGATAGAACAGAATGATATACTGCTCTGGTCTGAACAGAATAATATACTGCTCTAGTCTGAACAGAATGATATACTGCTCTGGTCTGAACAGAATGATATACTGCTCTGGTCTGAACAGAATGATATACTGCTCTGAACAGAATGATATACTGCTCTAGTCTGAACAGAATGATATACTGCTCTGGTCTGAACAGAATGATATACTGCTCTAGTCTGAACAGAATGATATACTGCTCTGGTCTGAACAGAATGATATACTGCTCTGAACAGAATGATATACTGCTCTGGTCTGAACAGAATGATATACTGCTCTAGTCTGAACAGAATGATATACTGCTCTAGTCTGAACAGAATGATATACTGCTCTGGTCTGAACAGAATGATATACTGCTCTGAACAGAATGATATACTGCTCTGGTCTGAACAGAATGATATACTGCTCTAGTCTGAACAGAATGATATACTGCTCTAGTCTGAACAGAATGATATACTGCTCTGGTCTGAACAGAATGATATACTGCTCTAGTCTGAACAGAATGATATACTGCTCTGGTCTGAACAGAATGATATACTGCTCTGGTCTGAACAGAATGATATACTGCTCTAGTCTGAACAGAACGATATACTGCTCTGGTCTGAACAGAATGATATACTGCTCTGGTCTGAACAGAATGATATACTGCTCTGAACAGAATGATATACTGCTCTGGTCTGAACAGAATGATATACTGCTCTGGTCTGAACAGAATGATAGAACAGAATGATATACTGCTCTAGTCTGAACAGAATGATATACTGCTCTGGTCTGAACAGAATGATATACTGCTCTAGTCTTAACAGAATGATATACTGCTCTAGTCTGAACAGAATGATATACTGCTCTGAACAGAATGATATACTGCTCTGAACAGAATGATATACTGCTCTAGTCTTAACAGAATGATATACTGCTCTAGTCTGAACAGAATGATATACTGCTCTGGTCTGAACAGAATTATATACTGCTCTAGTCTGAACAGAATGATATACTGCTCTGGTCTGAACAGAATGATATACTGCTCTGGTCTGAACAGAATGATATACTGCTCTAGTCTGAACAGAATGATATACTGCTCTGGTCTGAACAGAATGATATACTGCTCTGGTCTGAACAGAATGATATACTGCTCTAGTCTGAACAGAACGATATACTGCTCTGGTCTGAACAGAATGATATACTGCTCTGGTCTGAACAGAATGATATACTGCTCTGAACCGAATGATATACTGCTCTGAACAGAATGATATACTGCTCTGGTCTGAACAGAATTATATACTGCTCTGGTCTGAACAGAATGATATACTGCTCTGGTCTGAACAGAATGATATACTGCTCTGGTCTGAACAGAATGATAGAACAGAATGATATACTGCTCTGGTCTGAACAGAATGATATACTGCTCTAGTCTGAACAGAATGATATACTGCTCTGGTCTGAACAGAATGATATACTGCTCTGAACAGAATGATATACTGCTCTGGTCTGAACAGAATGATATACTGCTCTAGTCTGAACAGAATGATATACTGCTCTGGTCTGAACAGAATGATATACTGCTCTGGTCTGAACAGAATGATATACTGCTCTGAACAGAATGATATACTGCTCTGGTCTGAACAGAATGATATACTGCACTAGTCTGAACAGAATGATATACTGCTCTAGTCTGAACAGAATGATATACTGCTCTAGTCTGAACAGAATGATATACTGCTCTGAACAGAATGATATACTGCTCTGGTCTGAACAGAATGATATACTGCTCTGGTCTGAACAGAATGATAGAACAGAATGATATACTGCTCTAGTCTGAACAGAATGATATACTGCTCTGGTCTGAACAGAATGATATACTGCTCTGGTATGATATACTGCTCTAGTCTGAACAGAATGATATACTGCTCTGGTCTGAACAGAATGATATACTGCTCTGGTCTGAACAGAATGATATACTGCTCTGGTCTGAACAGAATGATATACTGCTCTGGTCTGAACAGAATGATATACTGCTCTGGTCTGAACAGAATGATATACTGCTCTGAACAGAATGATATACTGCTCTAGTCTGAACAGAATGATATACTGCTCTGGTCTGAACAGAATGATAGAACAGAATGATATACTGCTCTAGTCTGAACAGAATGATATACTGCTCTGCTCTGAACAAAATGATGCTCTGCTCTGAACAGAATGATATACTGCTCTAGTCTGAACAGAATGATATACTGCTCTGAACAGAATGATATACTGCTCTGAACAGAATGATATACTGCTCTAGTCTTAACAGAATGATATACTGCTCTAGTCTGAACAGAATGATATACTGCTCTGGTCTGAACAGAATTATATACTGCTCTAGTCTGAACAGAATGATATACTGCTCTGGTCTGAACAGAATGATATACTGCTCTGGTCTGAACAGAATGATATACTGCTCTAGTCTGAACAGAATGATATACTGCTCTGGTCTGAACAGAATGATATACTGCTCTGGTCTGAACAGAATGATATACTGCTCTAGTCTGAACAGAACGATATACTGCTCTGGTCTGAACAGAATGATATACTGCTCTGGTCTGAACAGAATGATATACTGCTCTGAACCGAATGATATACTGCTCTGAACAGAATGATATACTGCTCTGGTCTGAACAGAATTATATACTGCTCTGGTCTGAACAGAATGATATACTGCTCTGGTCTGAACAGAATGATATACTGCTCTGGTCTGAACAGAATGATATACTGCTCTAGTCTGAACAGAATGATATACTGCTCTGAACAGAATGATATACTGCTCTGGTCTGAACAGAATGATATACTGCTCTAGTCTGAACAGAATGATATACTGCTCTAGTCTTAACAGAATGATATACTGCTCTAGTCTGAACAGAATGATATACTGCTCTGGTCTGAACAGAATGATATACTGCTCTGGTCTGAACAGAATGATATACTGCTCTGGTCTGAACAGAATTATATACTGCTCTAGTCTTAACAGAATGATATACTGCTCTAGTCTGAACAGAATGATATACTGCTCTGGTCTGAACAGAATGATATACTGCTCTGGTCTGAACAGAATGATATACTGCTCTGCTCTGAACAGAATGATATACTGCTCTGGTCTGAACAGAATGATATACTGCTCTGAACAGAATGATATACTGCTCTGAACAGAATGATAGAACAGAATGATATACTGCTCTGGTCTGAACAGAATTATATACTGCTCTGGTCTGAACAGAATGATATACTGCTCTGGTCTGAACAGAATGATAGAACAGAATGATATACTGCTCTGGTCTGAACAGAATGATATACTGCTCTGGTCTGAACAGAATGATATACTGCTCTGGTCTGAACAGAATGATATACTGCTCTGGTCTGAACAGAATGATAGAACAGAATGATATACTGCTCTGGTCTGAACAGAATGATATACTGCTCTAGTCTGAACAGAATGATATACTGCTCTGGTCTGAACAGAATGATATACTGCTCTGAACAGAATGATATACTGCTCTGGTCTGAACAGAATGATATACTGCTCTAGTCTGAACAGAATGATATACTGCTCTGGTCTGAACAGAATGATATACTGCTCTGGTCTGAACAGAATGATATACTGCTCTGAACAGAATGATATACTGCTCTGGTCTGAACAGAATGATATACTGCTCTAGTCTGAACAGAATGATATACTGCTCTGGTCTGAACAGAATGATATACTGCTCTAGTCTGAACAGAATGATATACTGCTCTGAACAGAATGATATACTGCTCTGAACAGAATGATTTACTACTCTAGTCTGATCAGAATGATAGAACAGAATGATATACTGCTCTAGTCTGAACAGAATGATATACTGCTCTAGTCTGAACAGAATGATATACTGCTCTAGTCTTAACAGAATGATATACTGCTCTAGTCTGAACAGAATGATATACTGCTCTGAACAGAATGATATACTGCTCTGAACAGAATGATATACTGCTCTAGTCTTAACAGAATGATATACTGCTCTAGTCTGAACAGAATGATATACTGCTCTGGTCTGAACAGAATTATATACTGCTCTAGTCTGAACAGAATGATATACTGCTCTGGTCTGAACAGAATGATATACTGCTCTGGTCTGAACAGAATGATATACTGCTCTAGTCTGAACAGAATGATATACTGCTCTGGTCTGAACAGAATGATATACTGCTCTGGTCTGAACAGAATGATATACTGCTCTAGTCTGAACAGAACGATATACTGCTCTGGTCTGAACAGAATGATATACTGCTCTGGTCTGAACAGAATGATATACTGCTCTGAACCGAATGATATACTGCTCTGAACAGAATGATATACTGCTCTGGTCTGAACAGAATTATATACTGCTCTGGTCTGAACAGAATGATATACTGCTCTGGTCTGAACAGAATGATATACTGCTCTGGTCTGAACAGAATGATATACTGCTCTAGTCTGAACAGAATGATATACTGCTCTGAACAGAATGATATACTGCTCTGGTCTGAACAGAATGATATACTGCTCTAGTCTGAACAGAATGATATACTGCTCTAGTCTTAACAGAATGATATACTGCTCTAGTCTGAACAGAATGATATACTGCTCTGGTCTGAACAGAATGATATACTGCTCTGGTCTGAACAGAATGATATACTGCTCTGGTCTGAACAGAATTATATACTGCTCTAGTCTTAACAGAATGATATACTGCTCTAGTCTGAACAGAATGATATACTGCTCTGGTCTGAACAGAATGATATACTGCTCTGGTCTGAACAGAATGATATACTGCTCTGCTCTGAACAGAATGATATACTGCTCTGGTCTGAACAGAATGATATACTGCTCTGAACAGAATGATATACTGCTCTGAACAGAATGATAGAACAGAATGATATACTGCTCTGGTCTGAACAGAATTATATACTGCTCTGGTCTGAACAGAATGATATACTGCTCTGGTCTGAACAGAATGATAGAACAGAATGATATACTGCTCTGGTCTGAACAGAATGATATACTGCTCTGGTCTGAACAGAATGATATACTGCTCTGGTCTGAACAGAATGATATACTGCTCTGGTCTGAACAGAATGATAGAACAGAATGATATACTGCTCTGGTCTGAACAGAATGATATACTGCTCTGGTCTGAACAGAATGATATACTGCTCTGCTCTGAACAGAATGATATACTGCTCTGAACAGAATGATATACTGCTCTAGTCTGAACAGAATGATATACTGCTCTAGTCTGAACAGAATGATATACTGCTCTGGTCTGAACAGAATGATATACTGCTCTGCTCTGAACAGAATGATATACTGCTCTGAACAGAATGATATACTGCTCTGAACAGAATGATATACTGCTCTGAACAGAATGATATACTGCTCTGAACAGAATGATATACTGCTCTGAACAGAATGATATACTGCTCTGAACAGAATGATATACTGCTCTGAATAGAAAGATATACTGCTCTGAACAGAATGATATACTGCTCTGCTCTGAACAGAATGATATACTGCTCTGAACAGAATGATATACTGCTCTGAACAGAATGATATACTGCTCTGGTCTGAACAGAATGATATACTGCTCTGGTCTGAACAGAATGATATACTGCTCTGGTCTGAACAGAATGATATACTGCTCTGGTCTGAACAGAATGATATACTGCTCTGGTCTGAACAGAATGATATACTGCTCTGGTCTGAACAGAATGATAGAACAGAATGATATACTGCTCTGGTCTGAACAGAATGATATACTGCTCTAGTCTGAACAGAATGATATACTGCTCTGCTCTGAACAGAATGATATACTGCTCTGCTCTGAACAGAATGATATACTGCTCTGAACAGAATGATATACTGCTCTAGTCTGAACAGAATGATATACTGCTCTGAACAGAATGATATACTGCTCTGGTCTGAACAGAATGATATACTGCTCTGGTCTGAACAGAATGATATACTGCTCTGGTCTGAACAGAATGATATACTGCTCTGGTCTGAACAGAATGATATACTGCTCTGGTCTGAACAGAATGATAGAACAGAATGATATACTGCTCTGAACAGAATGATATACTGCTCTGAACAGAATGATATACTGCTCTAGTCTGAACAGAATGATATACTGCTCTAGTCTGAACAGAATGATATACTGCTCTAGTCTGAACAGAATGATATACTGCTCTGAACAGAATGATATACTGCTCTGGTCTGAACAGAATGATATACTGCTCTGGTCTGAACAGAATGATATACTGCTCTGCTCTGAACAGAATGATATACTGCTCTAGTCTGAACAGAATGATATACTGCTCTGCTCTGAACAGAATGATATACTGCTCTAGTCTGAACAGAATGATATACTGTTCTAGTCTTAACAGAATGATATACTGCTCTAGTCTGAACAGAATGATATACTGCTCTAGTCTTAACAGAATGATATACTGCTCTGAACAGAATGATATACTGCTCTGGTCTGAACAGAATGATATACTGCTCTAGTCTGAACAGAATGATATACTGCTCTAGTCTTAACAGAATGATATACTGCTCTAGTCTGAACAGAATGATATACTGCTCTGGTCTGAACAGAATGATATACTGCTCTGGTCTGAACAGAATGATATACTGCTCTGGTCTGAACAGAATTATATACTGCTCTAGTCTTAACAGAATGATATACTGCTCTAGTCTGAACAGAATGATATACTGCTCTGGTCTGAACAGAATGATATACTGCTCTGGTCTGAACAGAATGATATACTGCTCTGCTCTGAACAGAATGATATACTGCTCTGGTCTGAACAGAATGATATACTGCTCTGAACAGAATGATATACTGCTCTGGTCTGAACAGAATGATATACTGCTCTAGTCTGAACAGAATGATATACTGCTCTGGTCTGAACAGAATGATATACTGCTCTAGTCTGAACAGAATGATATACTTGCTCTGGTCAGAATGATATACTGCTCTGGTCTGAACAGAATGATATACTGCTCTGGTCTGAACAGAATGATATACTGCTCTGAACAGAATGATAGAACAGAATGATATACTGCTCTAGTCTGAACAGAATGATATACTGCTCTAGTCTGAACAGAATGATATACTGCTCTGGTCTGAACAGAATGATATACTGCTCTGCTCTGAACAGAATGATATACTGCTCTGAACAGAATGATATACTGCTCTGAACAGAATGATATACTGCTCTGAACAGAATGATATACTGCTCTGAACAGAATGATATACTGCTCTGAACAGAATGATATACTGCTCTGAACAGAATGATATACTGCTCTGAACAGAATGATATACTGCTCTGAATAGAATGATATACTGCTCTGAACAGAATGATATACTGCTCTGCTCTGAACAGAATGATATACTGCTCTGAACAGAATGATATACTGCTCTGAACAGAATGATATACTGCTCTGGTCTGAACAGAATGATATACTGCTCTGGTCTGAACAGAATGATATACTGCTCTGGTCTGAACAGAATGATATACTGCTCTGGTCTGAACAGAATGATATACTGCTCTGGTCTGAACAGAATGATATACTGCTCTGGTCTGAACAGAATGATAGAACAGAATGATATACTGCTCTGGTCTGAACAGAATGATATACTGCTCTAGTCTGAACAGAATGATATACTGCTCTGCTCTGAACAGAATGATATACTGCTCTGCTCTGAACAGAATGATATACTGCTCTGAACAGAATGATATACTGCTCTAGTCTGAACAGAATGATATACTGCTCTGAACAGAATGATATACTGCTCTGGTCTGAACAGAATGATATACTGCTCTGGTCTGAACAGAATGATATACTGCTCTGGTCTGAATAGAATGATATACTGCTCTGGTCTGAACAGAATGATAGAACAGAATGATATACTGCTCTGAACAGAATGATATACTGCTCTGAACAGAATGATATACTGCTCTAGTCTGAACAGAATGATATACTGCTCTAGTCTGAACAGAATGATATACTGCTCTAGTCTGAACAGAATGATATACTGCTCTGAACAGAATGATATACTGCTCTGGTCTGAACAGAATGATATACTGCTCTGGTCTGAACAGAATGATATACTGCTCTGCTCTGAACAGAATGATATACTGCTCTAGTCTGAACAGAATGATATACTGCTCTGCTCTGAACAGAATGATATACTGCTCTAGTCTGAACAGAATGATATACTGCTCTAGTCTTAACAGAATGATATACTGCTCTAGTCTGAACAGAATGATATACTGCTCTAGTCTTAACAGAATGATATACTGCTCTGAACAGAATGATATACTGCTCTGGTCTGAACAGAATGATATACTGCTCTAGTCTGAACAGAATTATATACTGCTCTAGTCTTAACAGAATGATATACTGCTCTAGTCTGAACAGAATGATATACTGCTCTGGTCTGAACAGAATGATATACTGCTCTGGTCTGAACAGAATGATATACTGCTCTGGTCTGAACAGAATTATATACTGCTCTAGTCTTAACAGAATGATATACTGCTCTAGTCTGAACAGAATGATATACTGCTCTGGTCTGAACAGAATGATATACTGCTCTGGTCTGAACAGAATGATATACTGCTCTGCTCTGAACAGAATGATATACTGCTCTGGTCTGAACAGAATGATATACTGCTCTGAACAGAATGATATACTGCTCTGGTCTGAACAGAATGATATACTGCTCTAGTCTGAACAGAATGATATACTGCTCTGGTCTGAACAGAATGATATACTGCTCTAGTCTGAACAGAATGATATACTGCTCTGGTCTTAACAGAATGATATACTGCTCTGGTCTGAACAGAATGATATACTGCTCTGGTCTGAACAGAATGATATACTGCTCTGGTCTGAACAGAATGATATACTGCTCTAGTCTGAACAGAATGATATACTGCTCTGGTCTGAACAGAATGATATACTGCTCTAGTCTGAACAGAATGATATACTGCTCTGAACAGAATGATAGAACAGAATGATATACTGCTCTGGTCTGAACAGAATTATATACTGCTCTGGTCTGAACAGAATGATATACTGCCTGGTCTGAACAGAATGATAGAACAGAATGATATACTGCTCTGGTCTGAACAGAATGATATACTGCTCTGGTCTGAACAGAATGATATACTGCTCTGGTCTGAACAGAATGATATACTGCTCTGGTCTGAACAGAATGATAGAACAGAATGATATACTGCTCTGGTCTGAACAGAATGATATACTGCTCTGGTCTGAACAGAATGATATACTGCTCTGCTCTGAACAGAATGATATACTGCTCTGAACAGAATGATATACTGCTCTAGTCTGAACAGAATGATATACTGCTCTAGTCTGAACAGAATGATATACTGCTCTGGTCTGAACAGAATGATATACTGCTCTGCTCTGAACAGAATGATATACTGCTCTGAACAGAATGATATACTGCTCTGAACAGAATGATATACTGCTCTGAACAGAATGATATACTGCTCTGAACAGAATGATATACTGCTCTGAACAGAATGATATACTGCTCTGAACAGAATGATATACTGCTCTGAATAGAATGATATACTGCTCTGAACAGAATGATATACTGCTCTGCTCTGAACAGAATGATATACTGCTCTGAACAGAATGATATACTGCTCTGAACAGAATGATATACTGCTCTGGTCTGAACAGAATGATATACTGCTCTGGTCTGAACAGAATGATATACTGCTCTGGTCTGAACAGAATGATATACTGCTCTGGTCTGAACAGAATGATATACTGCTCTGGTCTGAACAGAATGATATACTGCTCTGGTCTGACAGAATGATAGAACAGAATGATATACTGCTCTGGTCTGAACAGAATGATATACTGCTCTAGTCTGAACAGAATGATATACTGCTCTGCTCTGAACAGAATGATATACTGCTCTGCTCTGAACAGAATGATATACTGCTCTGAACAGAATGATATACTGCTCTAGTCTGAACAGAATGATATACTGCTCTGAACAGAATGATATACTGCTCTGGTCTGAACAGAATGATATACTGCTCTGGTCTGAACAGAATGATATACTGCTCTGGTCTGAACAGAATGATATACTGCTCTGGTCTGAACAGAATGATATACTGCTCTGGTCTGAACAGAATGATAGAACAGAATGATATACTGCTCTGAACAGAATGATATACTGCTCTGAACAGAATGATATACTGCTCTAGTCTGAACAGAATGATATACTGCTCTAGTCTGAACAGAATGATATACTGCTCTAGTCTGAACAGAATGATATACTGCTCTGAACAGAATGATATACTGCTCTGGTCTGAACAGAATGATATACTGCTCTGGTCTGAACAGAATGATATACTGCTCTGCTCTGAACAGAATGATATACTGCTCTAGTCTGAACAGAATGATATACTGCTCTGCTCTGAACAGAATGATATACTGCTCTGTCTGAACAGAATGATATACTGCTCTGGTCTTAACAGAATGATATACTGCTCTAGTCTGAACAGAATGATATACTGCTCTAGTCTTAACAGAATGATATACTGCTCTGAACAGAATGATATACTGCTCTAGTCTGAACAGAATGATATACTGCTCTAGTCTGAACAGAATGATATACTGCTCTGAACAGAATGATAGAACAGAATGATATACTGCTCTGGTCTGAACAGAATGATATACTGCTCTAGTCTGAACAGAATGATATACTGCTCTGAACAGAATGATAGAACAGAATGATATACTGCTCTGGTCTGAACAGAATGATATACTGCTCTAGTCTGAACAGAATGATATACTGCTCTGGTCTGAACAGAATGATATACTGCTCTAGTCTTAACAGAATGATATACTGCTCTGGTCTGAACAGAATGATATACTGCTCTAGTCTGAACAGAATGATATACTGCTCTGGTCTGAACAGAATGATAGAACAGAATGATATACTGCTCTGGTCTGAACAGAATGATATACTGCTCTGGTCTGAACAGAATGATATACTGCTCTAGTCTGAACAGAATGATAGAACAGAATGATATACTGCTCTGGTCTGAACAGAATGATATACTGCTCTAGTCTGAACAGAATGATATACTGCTCTGGTCTGAACAGAATGATATACTGCTCTGGTCTGAACAGAATGATATACTGCTCTGGTCTGAACAGAATGATGATATACTGCTCTAGTCTGAACAGAATGATATACTGCTCTAGTCTGAACAGAATGATATACTGCTCTAGTCTTAACAGAATGATATACTGCTCTGGTCTGAACAGAATGATATACTGCTCTAGTCTGAACAGAATGATATACTGCTCTGGTCTGAACAGAATGATAGAACAGAATGATATACTGCTCTAGTCTGAACAGAATGATATACTGCTCTGCTCTGAACAGAATGATATACTGCTCTGGTCTGAACAGAATGATATACTGCTCTGGTCTGAACAGAATGATATACTGCTCTAGTCTGAACAGAATGATATACTGCTCTAGTCTGAACAGAATGATATACTGCTCTAGTCTGAACAGAATGATATACTGCTCTAGTCTGAACAGAATGATATACTGCTAGTCTGAACAGAATGATATACTGCTCTGGTCTGAACAGAATGATATACTGCTCTGGTCTGAACAGAATGATATACTGCTCTGCTCTGAACAGAATGATATACTGCTCTGGTCTGAACAGAATGATATACTGCTCTGAACAGAATGATATACTGCTCTGTCTGAACAGAATGATATACTGCTCTAGTCTGAACAGAATGATATACTGCTCTGGTCTGAACAGAATGATATACTGCTCTGGTCTGAACAGAATGATATACTGCTCTGGTCTGAACAGAATGATATACTGCTCTGGTCTGAACAGAATGATAGAACAGAATGATATACTGCTCTGAACAGAATGATATACTGCTCTGCTCTGAACAGAATGATATACTGCTCTGAACAGAATGATATACTGCTCTAGTCTGAACAGAATGATATACTGCTCTGAACAGAATGATATACTGCTCTGGTCTGAACAGAATGATATACTGCTCTGGTCTGAACAGAATGATATACTGCTCTGGTCTGAACAGAATGATATACTGCTCTGGTCTGAACAGAATGATATACTGCTCTGGTCTGAACAGAATGATAGAACAGAATGATATACTGCTCTGAACAGAATGATATACTGCTCTAGTCTGAACAGAATGATATACTGCTCTAGTCTGAACAGAATGATATACTGCTCTAGTCTCGAACAGAATGATATACTGCTCTGAACAGAATGATATACTGCTCTGGTCTGAACAGAATGATATACTGCTCTGGTCTGAACAGAATGATATACTGCTCTGCTCTGGAACAGAATGATATACTGCTCTAGTCTGAACAGAATGATATACTGCTCTGCTCTGAACAGAATGATATACTGCTCTAGTCTGAACAGAATGATATACTGCTCTAGTCTTAACAGAATGATATACTGCTCTAGCTCCGAACAGAATGATATACTGCTCTAGTCTTAACAGAATGATATACTGCTCTGAACAGAATGATATACTGCTCTAGTCTGAACAGAATGATATACTGCTCTAGTCTGAACAGAATGATATACTGCTCTGGAACGAATGATAGAACAGAATGATATACTGCTCTGGTCTGAACAGAATGATATACTGCTCTAGTCTGAACAGAATGATATACTGCTCTGAACAGAATGATAGAACAGAATTATATACTGCTCTGGTCTGAACAGAATGATATACTGCTCTAGTCTCGAACAGAATGATATACTGCTCTGGTCTGAACAGAATGATATACTGCTCTAGTCTTAACAGAATGATATACCGCTCTGGTCTGAACAGAATGATATACTGCTCTAGTCTGAACAGAATGATATACTGCTCTGGTCTGAACAGAATGATAGAACAGAATGATATACTGCCTGGTCTGAACAGAATGATATACTGCTCTGGTCTGAACAGAATGATATACTGCTCTAGTCTGAACAGAATGATAGAACAGAATGATATACTGCTTTGGTCTGAACAGAATGATATACTGCTCTAGTCTGAACAGAATGATATACTGCTCTGGTCTGAACAGAATGATATACTGCTCTGGTCTGAACAGAATGATACTGCTCTAGTCTTAACAGAATGATATACTGCTCTGAACAGAATGATATACTGCTCTGGTCTGAACAGAATGATATACTGCTCTAGTCTGAACAGAATGATATACTGCTCTAGTCTTTAACAGAATGATATATACTGCTCTAGTCTGAACAGAATGATATACTGCTCTGGTCTGAACAGAATGATATACTGCTCTGTCTGAACAGAATGATATACTGCCTCTGGTCTGAACAGAATTATATACTGCTCTAGTCTTAACAGAATGATATACTGCTCTAGTCTGAACAGAATGATATACTGCTCTGGTCTGAACAGAATGATATACTGCTCTGGTCTGAACAGAATG
>NW_026286525.1:55000-74939 GCF_023373465.1 Oncorhynchus keta | reverse complement strand
CTGTAGCTAGTCTCCTACCTGCAGTACATACCCTCTTCTCTTCTCGTTCTACTGGCTAGTCTCCTACCTGTGGACATACCCTCTTCTCTTCTCTTTCTACTGTAGCTAGTCTCCTACCTGTAGTACATACCCTCTTCTCTTCTCGTTCTACTGTAGCTAGTCTCCTACCTGTAGTACATACCCTCTTCTCTTCTCGTTCTACTGTAGCTAGTCTCCTACCTGTAGTACATACCCTCTTCCTTCTCCCTCTCCTCATACCCCTCTTCTCTCTTCTACTGTAGCTAGTCTCCTACCTGCAGTACTACCATGGCTGCTGGTGGACCCCTCTTCTCTTCTCGTTCTACTGTAGCTAGTCTCCTACCTGCAGTACATACCATGGCTGCTGGTGGACATACCCTCTTCTCTTCTCGTTCTACTGTAGCTAGTCTCCTACCTGTAGTACATACCCTCTTCTCTTCTCGTTCTACTGTAGCTAGTCTCCTACCTGCAGTACATACCATGGCTGCTGGTGGACATACCCTCTTCTCTTCTCGTTCTACTGTAGCTAGTCTCCTACCTGTAGTACATACCCTCTTCTCTTCTCGTTCTACTGTAGCTAGTCTCCTACCTGTAGTACATACCCTCTTCTCTTCTCGTTCTACTGTAGCTAGTCTCCTACCTGTAGTACATACCCTCTTCTCTTCTCGTTCTACTGTAGCTAGTCTCCTACCTGTAGTACATACCCTCTTCTCTTCTCGTTCTACTGTAGCTAGTCTCCTACCTGTAGTACATACCCTCTTCTCTTCTCGTTCTACTGTAGCTAGTCTCCTACCTGTAGTACATACCCTCTTCTCTTCTCGTTCTACTGTAGCTAGTCTCCTACCTCCTCCCCTCTTCTCTTCTCGTTCTACTGTAGCTAGTCTCCTACCTGTAGTACATACCCTCTTCTCTTCTCGTTCTACTGTAGCTAGTCTCCTACCTGTAGTACATACCCTCTTCTCTTCTCGTTCTACTGTAGCTAGTCTCCTACCTGTAGTACATACCCTCTTCTCGTTCTACTGTAGCTAGTCTCCTACCTGTAATACATACCCTCTTCTCTTCTCTCTCATTCTACTGTAGCTAGTCTCCTACCTGTAGTACATACCCTCTTCTCTTCTCGTTCTGTAGCTAGTCTCCTACCTGTAGTACATACCCTCTTCTCTTCTCGTTCTACTGTAGCTAGTCTCCTACCTGTAGTACATACCCTCTTCTCTTCTCGTTCTACTGTAGCTAGTCTCCTACCTGTAGTACATACCCTCTTCTCTTCTCGTTCTACTGTATAGACACGCACACACACACACGCACGCACACACACACACACACACACACGCACACACACACAATCACACGCACGCACACACGCACACACACACGCACGCACACACAGACGCACACGCACGCACATGCACGCACACACACGCACGCACAGAGACACACACACACACACACACAGAGACACACGACACACGCACGCACAGACACACACACACACACACACACACACACACACACACACACACACACACACACACACACACACACACACACACACACACACACACACACAGAAACACACACACACACAGACAGAGACACAGAGACACACACACAGAGACACAGAGACACAGAGACTCCCACACAGAGACACAGAGACACACAGGCACAAACAGACATAAGAAGTTCTCAGACTGTCTATCTGACCTGACTGGTGGTCTGTCTTGACATTTGACCCCATCATGTTTATTATGATCCTCCTGTGGTTTTAGGACCAGGGAGGGGTTCTGGCTGCTGGGATGCTGGTCTGTGTTAGTTCCTGTATGACCTCATACACAATCCCATCCTCCCATGATGCATGGTTCTCCTCATGCTGGCCCAGGCCGGATGGGAGTATGAGTTATACAGTCTGTTTGCTGAGCTAGTTTCTTCTGGTCTGAGTTATTAGCTCAGTCATGATGAACGCCGTGCAGGGTTGAGGTTCTCAGCACAGACAGAAGAGCAGAGCCGTCTGTTCAGCTGGGGAGGATGGGGAAGGAGAACAGTGATGGGGAATGTAGGGCAGCAGGGCTGGGGAATGTAGGGCAGTAGTACTGGGGAATGTAGGGCAGCAGAGCTGGGGAATGTAGGGCAGTAGTACTGGGGAATGTAGGGCAGCAGAGCTGGGGAATATAGGGCAGCAGGGCTGGGGAATGTAGGGCAGCAGGGCTGGTGAATGTAGGGCAGAAGAGCTGGGGAATATAGGGCAGCAGGGCTGGGGAATGTAGGGCAGTAGTACAGGGGAATGTAGGGCAGCAGAGCTGGGGAATATAGGGCAGCAGGGCTGGGGAATGTAGGGCAGCAGGGCTGGTGAATGTAGGGCAGCAGGGCTGGGGAATGTTAGGGCAGCAGGGCTGGGGAATGTAGGGCAGCAGGGCTGGGGAATGTAGGGCAGTAGTACTGGGGAATGTAGGGCAGCAGGGCTGGGGAATGTAGGGCAGCAGGGCTGGGGAATGTAGGGCAGCAGTACTGGGGAATGTAGGGCAGCAGGGCTGGGGAATGTAGGGCAGCAGAGCTAGGGAATGTAGGGCAGTAGTACTGGTGAATGTAGGGGAGCAGGGCCGGGGAATGTAGGGCAGCAGGGCTGGGGAATATAGGGCAGCAGGGCTGTGGAATATAGGGCAGCAGGGTTGGGGAATATAGGGCAGTAGTACTGGGGAATGTAGGGCAGCAGGGTTGGGGAATGTAGGGCAGCAGGGTTGGGGAATATAGGGCAGTAGTACTGGGGAATGTAGGGCAGCAGGGCTGATGAATGTAGGGCAGCAGGGCTGGGGGATGTAAGGCAGCAGGGCTGGTGAATGTAGGGCAGCAAGGAGTACAGGTCAGGAACATAGTGGTGGGGTGAGGTCAGGAACATAGTGGTGGGGTTAGGGTTAGGTCAGGAACATAGTGGTGGGGTTAGGTCAGGAACATAGTGGTGGGGTTAGGTCAGGAACATAGTGGTGGGGTTAGGTCAGGAACATAGTGGTGGGGTTAGGTCAGGAACATAGTGGTGGGGTTAGGTCAGGAACATAGTGGTGGGGTTAGGTCAGGAACATAGTGGTGGGGTTAGGGTTAGGTCAGGAACATAGTGGTGGGGTTAGGTCAGGAACATAGTGTTGGGGTTAGGGTTAGGTCAGGAACATAGTGGTGGGGTTAGGGTTAGGTCAGGAACATAGTGGTGGGGTTAGGGTTAGGTCAGGAACATAGTGTTGGGGTTAGGTCAGGAACATAGTGGTGGGGTTAGGTCAGGAACATAGTGGTGGGGTTAGGTCAGGAACATAGTGGTGGGGTTAGGTCAGGAACATAGTGGTGGGGTTAGGTCAGGAACATAGTGGTGGGGTTAGGTCAGGAACATAGTGGTGGGGTTAGGTCAGGAACATCGTGGTGGGGTTAGGTTAGGAACATAGTGGTGGGGTTAGGTTAGGAACATCGTGGTGGGGTTAGGTCAGGAACATCGTGGTGGGGTTAGGGTTAGGTAAGGAACATAGTGGTGGGGTTGGGTCAGGGAACATAGTGGTGGGGTTAGGGTTAGGTCAGGAACATAGTGGTGGGGTTAGGTCAGGAACATAGTGGTGGGGTTAGGTCAGGAACATAGTGGTGGGGTTAGGGTTAGGTCAGGAACATAGTGGTGGGGTTAGGTCAGGAACATAGTGGTGGGGTTAGGGTTAGGTCAGGAACATAGTGGTGGGGTTAGGTCAGGAACATAGTGGTGGGGTTAGGTCAGGAACATAGTGGTGGGGTTAGGTCAGGAACATAGTGGTGGGGTTAGGGTTAGGTCAGGAACATAGTGGTGGGGTTAGGTCAGGAACATAGTGGTGGGGTTAGGTCAGGAACATAGTGGTGGGGTTAGGTCAGGAACATAGTGGTGGGGTTAGGTCAGGAACATAGTGGTGGGGTTAGGGTTAGGTCAGGAACATAGTGGTGGGGGTTAGGTCAGGAACATAGTGGTGGGGTTAGGTCAGGAACATAGTGGTGGGGTTAGGGGGTTAGGTCAGGAACATAGTGGTGGGGTTAGGTCAGGAACATAGTGGTGGGGTTAGGTCAGGAACATAGTGGTGGGGTTAGGTCAGGAACATAGTGGTGGGGTTAGGTCAGGAACATAGTGGTGGGGTTAGGTCAGGAACATAGTGTTGGGGTTAGGGTTAGGTCAGGAACATAGTGGTGGGGTTAGGGTTAGATCAGGAACATAGTGGTGGGGTTAGGGTTAGGTCAGGAACATAGTGGTAGGGTTAGGTCAGGAACATAGTGGTGGGGTTAGGGTTAGGTCAGGAACATAGTGGTGGGGTTAGGGTTAGGTCAGGAACATAGTGGTGGGGTTAGGGTTAGGTCAGGAACATAGTGGTGGGGTTAGGGTTAGGTCAGGAACATAGTGGTGGGGTTAGGGTTAGGTCAGGAACATAGTGGTGGGGTTAGGTCAGGAACATAGTGTTGGGGTTAGGTCAGGAACATAGTGGTGGGGTTAGGTCAGGAACATAGTGGTGGGGTTAGGGTTAGATCAGGAACATAGTGGTGGGGTTAGGGTTAGATCAGGAACATAGTGGTGGGGTTAGGTCAGGAACATAGTGGTGGGGTTAGGGTTAGTTCAGGAACATAGTGGTGGGGTTAGGGTTAGTTCAGGAACATAGTGGTGGGGTTAGCGTTAGGGTCAGGAACATAGTGGTGGGGTTAGGTCAGGAACATAGTGGTGGGGTTAGGGTTAGGGTCAGGAACATAGTGGTGGGGGTTAGGTCAGGAACATAGTGGTGGGGTTAGGGTTAGGTCAGGAACATAGTGGTGGGGTTAGGTCAGGAACATCGTGGTGGGGTTAGGGTTAGATCAGGAACATAGTGGTGGGGTTAGGGTTAGATCAGGAACATAGTGGTGGGGTTAGGTCAGGAACATAGTGGTGGGGTTAGGGTTAGATCAGGAACATAGTGGTGGGGTTAGGGTTAGATCAGGAACATAGTGGTGGGGTTAGGGTTAGATCAGGAACATAGTGGTGGGGTTAGGTCAGGAACATAGTGGTGGGGTTAGGGTTAGATCAGGAACATAGTGGTGGGGTTAGGGTTAGATCAGGAACATAGTGGTGGGGTTAGGGTTAGGTCAGGAACATAGTGGTGGGGTTAGGGTTAGATCAGGAACATAGTGGTGGGGTTAGGTCAGAACATAGTGGTGGGGTTAGGGTTAGGTCAGGAACATAGTGGTGGGGTTAGGTTAGGAACATCGTGGTGGGGTTAGGTCAGGAACATAGTGGTGGGGTTAGGGTTAGGTCAGGAACATAGTGGTGGGGTTAGGTCAGGAACATAGTGGTGGGGTTGGTCAGGAACATAGTGGTGGGGTTAGGTCAGGAACATAGTGGTGGGGTTACATAGTGGTGGGGTTAGGGTTAGGTCAGGAACATAGTGGTGGGGTTAGGTCAGGAACATAGTGGTGGGGTTAGGGTTAGGTTAGGAACATCGTGGTGGGGTTAGGGTTAGGTTATGAACATAGTGGTGGGGTTACATAGTGGTGGGGTTAGGGTTAGGTCAGGAACATAGTGGTGGGGTTGGGTCAGGAACATAGTGGTGGGGTTAGGGTTAGGTCAGGAACATAGTGGTGGGGGTTAGGTCAGGAACATAGTGGTGGGGTTAGGGTTAGGTCAGGAACATAGTGGTGGGGGTTAGGTCAGGAACATAGTGGTGGTGGGGTCAGGGTGGTGGGGTTAGGTCAGGTAGTGGTGGGGTTAGGTCAGGAACATAGTGGTGGGGGTTAGGTCAGGAACATAGCGGTGGGGTTAGGTCAGAAACATAGTGGTGGGGTCAGGGTTTGGGTCAGGAACATAGTGGTGGGGTTAGGTCAGGAACATAGTGGTGGGGTTAGGGTTAGGTCAGGAACATAGTGGTGGGGTGGGGTGGGGTTAGGGTCAGGAACATAGTGGTGGGGTTAGGGTTAGGTCAGGAACATAGTGGTGGGGTTAGGGTTAGATCAGGAACATAGTGGTGGGGGTTAGGTCAGGAACATAGTGGTGGGGTTAGGTTAGGGAACATAGTGGTGGGGTTAGGTCAGGAACATAGTGGTGGGGTTAGGGTTGGGTCAGGAACATGGTGGTGGGGTTAGGGTTAGGTCAGGAACATAGTGGTGGGGTTAGGTCAGTTGGTGGGGTTAGGTCAGGAACATAGTGGTGGGGGGTTAGGTCAGGAACATAGTGGTGGGGCTAGTCAGGAACATAGTGGTTAGATCAGGAACATAGTGTTGGGGTTAGGGTGGTAGTGGTGGGGTTAGGGTTAGGTCAGGAACATAGTGGTGGGGTTAGGGGGTAGGTCAGGAACATAGTGGTGGGGTTAGGTCACATAGTGGTGGGGGGTTAGGTCAGGAACATAGTGGTGGGGTTTAGGTCAGGAACATAGTGGTGGGGCTTAGGGTTAGGTCAGGAACATAGTGGTGGGGTTAGGTCAGGAACATAGTGGTGGGGTTAGGGTTAGGTCAGGAACATAGTGGTGGGGTTAGGTCAGAACATAGTGGTGGGGTTAGGGTCAGGAACATAGTGGTGGGGTTAGGTTAGGGTGGTGGGGTTAGGTCAGGAACATAGTGGTGGGGTTAGGGTTAGGTCAGAACATAGTGGTGGGGGTTAGGTCAGGGTAGGAACATAGTGGTGGGTTTAGGTGTTTAGGGTTATCAGGAACATAGTGGTGGGGTTAGGTCAGGAACATAGTGGTGGGGTTAGGTTAGGTCAGGAACATAGTGGTGGGGTTAGGGGAACATAGTGGTGGGGTTAGGTCAGGAACATAGTGGTGGGGTTAGGGTTAGGTCAGGAACATAGTGGTGGGGTTAGGGTTAGGTCAGGAACATAGTGGTGGGGTTAGGTCAGGAACATAGTGGTGGGGTTAGGGTTAGGTCAGGAACATAGTGGTGGGGTTAGGTCAGGAACATAGTGGTGGGGTTAGGGTTAGGTCAGGAACATAGTGGTGGGGTTAGGGTTAGGTCAGGAACATAGTGGTGGGGTTAGGTCAGGAACATAGTGGTGGGGTTAGGTCAGGAACATAGTGGTGGGGTTAGGGTTAGGTCAGGAACATAGTGGTGGGGTTAGGTCAGGAACATAGTGGTGGGGTTAGGGTTAGGTCAGGAACATAGTGTTGGGGTTAGGGTTAGGTCAGGAACATAGTGGTGGGTTTAGGGTTAGGTCAGGAACATAGTGTGGGGGGTTAGGTCAGGAACATAATGTGGTGGGGGTTAGGTCAGGAACATAGTGGTGGGGTTAGGTCAGGAACATAGTGGTGGGGTTGGTCAGGAACATAGTGGTGGGGTTAGTTAGGTCAGGAACATAGTGGTGGGGTTAGGTCAGGAACATAGTGGTGGGGTTAGGGTCAGGAACATAGTGGTGGGGTTGGGGTTAGGTCAGGAACATAGTGGTGGGGTTAGGTCAGGAACATAGTGGTGGGGTTAGGTCAGGAACATAGTGGTGGGGTTAGGTTAGGTCAGGAACACATAGTGGTGGGGTTAGGTCAGGAACATAGTGGTGGGGTTAGGGTTCAGTACAGGTCAGGAACATAGTGGTGGGGTTAGTGGTTATGGTCAGGAACATAGTGGTGGGGTTAGGTCAGGAACATAGTGGTGGGGTTGGGGTTAGGTCAGGAACATAGTGGTGGGGGGTTAGGTCAGGAACATAGTGGTGGGGTTAGGTCAGGAACATAGTGGTGGGGTTAGGTCAGGAACATAGTGGTGGGGTTAGGTCAGGAACATAGTGGTGGGGTTAGGTCAGGAACATAGTGGTGGGGTTAGGGTTAGGTCAGGAACATAGTGGTGGGGTTAGGGTTAGGTCAGGAACATAGTGGTGGGGTTAGGTCAGGAACATAGTGGTGGGGTGGGGTTTAGGTCAGGAACATAGTGGTGGGGTTAGTCAGAACATAGTGGTGGGGGTTAGGTCAGGAACATAGTGGTGGGGTTATGTCAGGAACATAGTGGTGGGGTTAGGTCAGGAACATAGTGGTGGGGTTAGGTCAGGAACATAGTGGTGGGGTTAGGTCAGTTAGTGGTGGGGTTAGGTCAGGAACATAGTGGTGGGGTTGGGTTAGTGGTGGGGTTGGTCAGGAACATAGTGGTGGGGGGGGTTAGGGTCAGGAACATAGTGGTGGGGTTAGGGGTTAGGTCAGGAACATAGTGGTGGGGTTAGGTCAGGAACATAGTGGTGGGGGTTAGGTCAGGAACATAGTGGTGGGGTTAGGTCAGGAACATAGTGGTGGGGTTAGGGTTAGTTCAGGAACATCGTGGTGGGGTTAGGGTTAGGTCAGGAACATAGTGGGGGTTAGGGTTAGATCAGGAACATAGTGGTGGGGTTAGGGTTAGGTCAGGAACATAGTGGTGGGGTTAGGTCAGGAACATAGTGGTGGGGTTAGGGTTAGGTCAGGAACATAGTGGTGGGGTTAGGTCAGGAACATAGTGGTGGGGTTAGGGTTAGGTCAGGAACATAGTGGTGGGGTTAGGGTTAGGTCAGGAACATAGTGGTGGGGTTGGTCAGGAACATAGTGGTGGGGTTAGGGTTAGGTCAGGAACATAGTGGTGGGGTTAGGTCAGGAACATAGTGGTGGGGTTGTGTCAGGAACATAGTGGTGGGGTTAGGGTTAGGTAAGGAACATAGTGGTGGGGTTAGGGTTAGGTCAGGAACATAGTGGTGGGGTTAGGTCAGGAACATAGTGGTGGGGTTAGGGTTAGGTCAGGAACATAGTGGTGGGGTTAGGGTTAGGAACATAGTGGTGGGGTTAGGTCAGGAACATAGTGGTGGGGTTAGGTCAGGAACATAGTGGTGGGGTTAGGTCAGGAACATAGTGGTGGGGTTAGGTCAGGAACATGGTGGTGGGGTTTGGTCAGGAACATAGTGGTGGGGTTAGGTCAGGAACATAGTGGTGGGGTTAGGTCAGGAACATAGTGGTGGGGTTAGGGTTAGGTCAGGAACATAGTGGTGGGGTTAGGTCAGGAACATAGTGGTGGGGTTAGGGTTATGTCAGGAACATAGTGGTGGGGTTAGGGTTAGGTCAGGAACATAGTGGTGGGGTTAGGGTTATGTCAGGAACATAGTGGTGGGGTTAGGGTTAGGTCAGGAACATAGTGGTGGGGTTAGGTCAGGAACATAGTGGTGGGGTTAGGTCAGGAACATAGTGGTGGGGTTAGGGTTAGGTCAGGAACATAGTGGTGGGGTTAGGTCAGGAACATAGTGTTGGGGTTAGGTCAGGAACATAGTGGTGGGGTTAGGGTTAGGTCAGGAACATAGTGGTGGGGTTAGGTCAGGAACATAGTGGTGGGGTTAGGTCAGGAACATAGTGGTGGGGTTAGGGTTAGGTCAGGAACATAGTGGTGGGGTTCGGTCATGAACATAGTGTTGGGGTTAGGTCAGGAACATAGTGGTGGGGTTTGGTCAGGAACATAGTGGTGGGGTTAGGTCAGGAACATAGTGGTGGGGTTAGGTCAGGAACATAGTGTTGGGGTTAGGTCAGGAACATAGTGGTGGGGTTAGGTCAGGAACATAGTGGTGGGGTTAGGTCAGGAACATAGTGTTGGGGTTAGGTCAGGAACATAGTGGTGGGGTTAGGTCAGGAACATAGTGTTGGGGTTAGGTCAGGAACATAGTGGTGGGGTTAGGTCAGGAACAAAGTGGTGGGGTTAGGTCAGGAACATAGTGGTGGGGTTAGGTCAGGAACATAGTGTTTGGGTTAGGTCAGGAACATAGTGGTGGGGCTAGGGTTAGGTCAGGAACATAGTGGTGGGGTTAGGGTTAGTTCAGGAACATAGTGGTGGGGTTAGCGTTAGGTCAGGAACATAGTGGTGGGGTTAGGTCAGGAACATAGTGGTGGGGTTAGGGTTAGGGTCAGGAACATAGTGGTGGGGTTAGGTCAGGAACATAGTGGTGGGGTTAGGGTTAGGTCAGGAACATAGTGGTGGGGTTAGGTCAGGAACATAGTGGTGGGGTTAGGGTTAGGTCCGAACATAGTGGTGGGGTTAGTTCAGGAACATAGTGGTGGGGTTAGGTCAGGAACATAGTGGTGGGGTCAGGGTTAGGTCAGGAACATAGTGGTGGGGTTAGGTCAGGAACATAGTGGTGGGGTTAGGTCAGGAACATAGTGGTGGGGTTAGGTCAGGAACATAGTGGTGGGGTTAGGTCAGGAACATAGTGGTGGGGTTAGGTCAGGAACATAGTGGTGGGGTTAGGGTTAGGTCAGGAACATAGTGGTGGGGTTAGGGTTAGATCAGGAACATAGTGGTGGGGTTAGGTCAGGAACATAGTGGTGGGGTTAGGGTTAGGTCAGGAACATAGTGGTGGGGTTAGGGTCAGGAACATAGTGGTGGGGTTAGGTCAGGAACATAGTGGTGGGGTTAGGGTTAGGTCAGGAACATAGTGGTGGGGTTAGGGCAGGAACATAGTGGTGGGGTTAGGTCAGGAACATAGTGTTGGGGTTAGGGTTAGGTCAGGAACATAGTGGTGGGGTTAGGTCAGGAACATAGTGGTGGGGTTAGGTCAGGAACATAGTGATGGGGTTAGGGTTAGGTCAGGAACATAGTGTTAGGGTTAGGTCAGGAACATAGTGTTGGGGTTAGGGTTAGGTCAGGAACATAGTGGTGGGGTTAGGTCAGGAACATAGTGGTGGGGTTAGGGTTAGGTCAGGAACATAGTGGTGGGGTTAGGTCAGGAACATAGTGGTGGGGTTAGGGTTAGGTCCGGAACATAGTGGTGGGGTTAGTTCAGGAACATAGTGGTGGGGTTAGGTCAGGAACATAGTGGTGGGGTCAGGGTTAGGTCAGGAACATAGTGGTGGGGTTAGGTCAGGAACATAGTGGTGGGGTTAGGTCAGGAACATAGTGGTGGGGTTAGGTCAGGAACATAGTGGTGGGGTTAGGTCAGGAACATAGTGGTGGGGTTAGGTCAGGAACATAGTGGTGGGGTTAGGTCAGGAACATAGTGTTGGGGTTAGGTCAGGAACATAGTGGTGGGGTTAGGTCAGGAACATAGTGTTGGGGTTAGGTCAGGAACATAGTGGTGGGGTTAGGTCAGGAACAAAGTGGTGGGGTTAGGTCAGGAACATAGTGTTTGGGTTAGGTCAGGAACATAGTGGTGGGGCTAGGGTTAGGTCAGGAACATAGTGGTGGGGTTAGGGTTAGTTCAGGAACATAGTGGTGGGGTTAGCGTTAGGTCAGGAACATAGTGGTGGGGTTAGGTCAGGAACATAGTGGTGGGGTTAGGGTTAGGGTCAGGAACATAGTGGTGGGGTTAGGTCAGGAACATAGTGGTGGGGTTAGGGTTAGGTCAGGAACATAGTGGTGGGGTTAGGTCAGGAACATAGTGGTGGGGTTAGGGTTAGGTCCGGAACATAGTGGTGGGGTTAGTTCAGGAACATAGTGGTGGGGTTAGGTCAGGAACATAGTGGTGGGGTCAGGGTTAGGTCAGGAACATAGTGGTGGGGTTAGGTCAGGAACATAGTGGTGGGGTTAGGTCAGGAACATAGTGGTGGGGTTAGGTCAGGAACATAGTGGTGGGGTTAGGTCAGGAACATAGTGGTGGGGTTAGGTCAGGAACATAGTGGTGGGGTTAGGGTTAGGTCAGGAACATAGTGGTGGGGTTAGGGTTAGGTCAGGAACATAGTGGTGGGGTTAGGTCAGGAACATAGTGGTGGGGTTAGGGTTAGGTCAGGAACATAGTGGTGGGGTTAGGGTCAGGAACATAGTGGTGGGGTTAGGTCAGGAACATAGTGGTGGGGTTAGGGTTAGGTCAGGAACATAGTGGTGGGGTTAGGGTTAGGTCAGGAACATAGTGGTGGGGTTAGGTCAGGAACATAGTGTTGGGGTTAGGGTTAGGTCAGGAACATAGTGGTGGGGTTAGGTCAGGAACATAGTGGTGGGGTTAGGTCAGGAACATAGTGGTGGGGTTAGGGTTAGGTCAGGAACATAGTGGTGGGGTTAGGTCAGGAACATAGTGGTGGGGTTAGGTCAGGAACATAGTGGTGCAAGGACAGAGATTAGTTAACAAGGCTGGCTAACAGTGAAGGACAGAGGAACTTCATTGATTAGTTAACAAGGCTGGCTAACAGTGAAGGACAGAGGAACTTCAGGGGTTTGTTAACAAGGCTGGCTAACAGTGAAGGACAGAGGAACTTCAGGGGTTTGTTAACAAGGCTGGCTAACAGTGAAGGACAGAGGAACTTCAGGGGTTTGTTAACAAGGCTGGCTAACAGTGAAGGACAGAGGAACTTCAGGGGTTTGTTAACAAGGCTGGCTAACAGTGAAGGACAGAGGAACTTCAGGGATTAGTTAACAAGGCTGGCTAACAGTGAAGGACAGAGGAACTTCATTGATTAGTTAACAAGGCTGGCTAACAGTGAAGGACAGAGTAACTTCAGGGATTAGTTAACAAGGCTGGCTAACAGTGAAGGACAGAGTAACTTCAGGGGTTTGTTAACAAGGCTGGCTAACAGTGAAGGACAGAGGAACTTCATTGATTAGTTAACAAGGCTTGCTAACAGTGAAGGACAGAGTAACTTCAGGGGTTTGTTAACAAGGCTGGCTAACAGTGAAGGACAGAGTAACTTCAGGGGTTTGTTAACAAGGCTGGCTAACAGTGAAGGACAGAGTAACTTCAGGGGTTTGTTAACAAGGCTGGCTAACAGTGAAGGACAGAGTAACTTCAGGGGTTTGTTAACAAGGCTGGCTGACTCAGAAATTCCCGATTGAGTCATGAGAATGAGAAGAGAAAGAAATGGATTGAAGAAAAGAGACACATCGCAGACTGTTCAATGCTCTCACAGTTTTATTGTGAAACGTTTCCACTCAAATGTCTTGGTCACGCACACACACACACACACACACACACACACACACACACACACACACACACACACACACACACACACACACACACACACACACACACACACACACACACACACACACACACACACACACACACACACACACACACACACACACACACACACATTCCTCTACTCTGTTCATACAATCAGAAAAGGTCTAGTTTGTATTGTGTTTGAAATGTGATGCAGAAGTAGACTGAGAAAAAACAAGGACAGGCTGGACGGACGGTCAATATCCTTCAGTTCCCCTCTGAAACAAGCTGGTCAATATCATTCAGTTCCCCCTCTGAAACAAGCTGGTCAATATCCTTCAGTTCCCCTCTGAAACAAGCTGGTCAATATCCTTCAGTTCCCCCTCTGAAACAAGCTGGTCAATATCATTCAGTCCCCCTCTGAAACAAGCTGGTCAATATCCTTCAGTTCCCCTCTGAAACAAGCTGGTCAATATCCTTCAGTTCCCCTCTGAAACAAGCTGGTCAATATCCTTCAGTTCCCCTCTGTAACAAGCTGGTCAATATCCTTCAGTTCCCCCTCTGAAACAAGCTGGTCAATATCCTTCAGTTCCCCTCTGAAACAAGCTGGTCAATATCCTTCAGTTCCCCTCTGAAACAAGCTGGTCAATATCCTTCAGTTCCCCTCTGAAACAGGCTGGTCAATATCCTTCAGTTCCCCCTCTGAAACAGGCTGGTCAATATCCTTCAGTTCCCCTCTGAAACAACCTGGATGGACGGTCAATATCCTTCAGTTCCCCTCTGAAACAAGCTGGTCAATATCCTTCAGTTCCCCTCTGAAACAAGCTGGTCAATATCCTTTAGTTCCCCTCTGAAACAAGCTGGTCAATATCCTTTAGTTCCCCTCTGAAACAAGCTGGTCAATATCCTTCAGTTCCCCCTCTGAAACAGGCTGGTCAATATCCTTCAGTTCCCCTCTGAAACAAGCCGGTCAATATCCTTCAGTTCCCCTCTGAAACAAGCTGGTCAATATCCTTCAGTTCCCCTCTGAAACAAGCTGGTCAATATCCTTCAGTTCCCCTCTGAAACAAGCTGGTCAATATCCTTCAGTTCCCCCTCTGAAACAAGCTGGTCAATATCCTTCAGTTCCCCTCTGAAACAACCTGGATGGACTGTCAATATCCTTCAGTTCCCCTCTGAAACAAGCTGGTCAATATCCTTCAGTTCCCCTCTGAAACAAGCTGGTCAATATCCTTCAGTCCCCCTCTGAAACAAGCTGGTCAATATCCTTCAGTTCCCCCTCTGAAACAAGCTGGTCAATATCCTTCAGTTCCCCTCTGAAACAAGCTGGTCAATATCCTTCAGTTCCCCTCTGAAACAAGCTGGTCAATATCCTTCAGTTCCCCCTCTGAAACAAGCTGGTCAATATCCTTCAGTTCCCCTCTGAAACAACCTGGATGGACTGTCAATATCCTTCAGTTCCCCTCTGAAACAAGCTGGTCAATATCCTTCAGTTCCCCTCTGAAACAAGCTGGTCAATATCCTTCAGTCCCCCTCTGAAACAAGCTGGTCAATATCCTTCAGTTCCCCCTCTGAAACAAGCTGGTCAATATCCTTCAGTTCCCCTCTGAAACAAGCTGGTCAATATCCTTCAGTTCCCCCTCTGAAACAAGCTGGTCAATATCCTTCAGTTCCCCCTCTGAAACAAGCTGGTCAATATCCTTCAGTTCCCCTCTGAAACAAGCTGGTCAATATCCCTCAGTTCCCCTCTGAAACAAGCTGGTCAATATCCTTCAGTTCCCCTCTGAAACAACCTGGATGGACGGTCAATATCCTTCAGTTCCCCTCTGAAACAAGCTGGTCAATATCCTTCAGTTCCCCTCTGAAACAAGCTGGTCAATATCCTTCAGTCCCCCTCTGAAACAAGCTGGTCAATATCCTTCAGTTCCCCCTCTGAAACAAGCTGGTCAATATCCTTCAGTTCCCCCTCTGAAACACACTTCCTCTAAGCTCCCCCCCCACCTCCCATACACACTTCCTCTAAGCTCCCCCCACCTCCCATACACACTTCCTCTAAGCCCCCCACCTCCCATACACACTTCCTCTAAGCTCCCCCCACCTCCCATACACACTTCCTCTAAGCCCCCACCTCCCATACACACTTCCTCTAAGCCCCACCCACCTCCCATACACACTTCCTCTAAGCCCCACCCACCTCCCATACACACTTCCTCTAAGCCCCACCCACCTCCCATACACACTTCCTCTAAGCCCCCCACCTCCCATACACACTTCCTCTAAGCCCCCCACCTCCGATACACACTTCCTCTAAGCTCCCCCCACCTCCCATACACACTTCCTCTAAGCCCCCACCTCCCATACACACTTCCTCTAAGCTCCCCCCACCTCCCATACACACTTCCTCTAAGCTCCCCACCCACCTCCCATACACACTTCCTCTAAGCCCCACCCACCTCCCATACACACTTCCTCTAAGCCCCCCACCTCCCATACACACTTCCTCTAAGCTCCCCCCACCTCCCATACACACTTCCTCTAGCCCCCCACCTCCCATACACACTTCCTCTAAGCTCCCCCACCTCCCATACACACTTCCTCTAAGCCCCCCACCTCCCATACACACTTCCTCTAGAGCCCCCCACCTCCCATACACACTTCCTCTGAGAGCCCCCCACCTCCCATACACACTTCCTCTAAGCTCCCCCCACCTCCCATACACACTTCCTCTAAGCCCCCCACCTCCCATACACACTTCCTCTAAGCTCCCCCCACCTCCCATACACACTTCCTCTAGAGCCCCCCCACCTCCCATACACACTTCCTCTAAGCCCACACACGAACACAGCCGACCGACTGACCGACCGCATAATGACCAAAAACAAATCAGTCAGTCAAACAAACACACAGAGGGAATCCAGAGGCCTGGAAATGATCAGTCTTTGAGAGAGAGAGAGTCTTAGCCAGAAGAACAAAACACACAGAGGGAATCCAGCGCCCTGGAAATGATCGGTCTTTGAGAGAGAGAGTCTTAGCCAGAAGAACAAAACACACAGAGGGAATCCAGAGGCCTGGAAATGATCAGTCTTTGAGAGAGAGAGTCTTAGCCAGAAGAACAAAACACACAGAGGGAATCCAGCGGCCTGGAAATGATCCGTCTTTGAGAGAGAGGGGAGTCTCAGCCAGAAGAACAAAACACACAGAGGGAATCCAGAGGCCTGGAAATTATCAGTCTTTGAGAGAGAGAGTCTCAGCCAGAAGAACAAAACACACAGAGGGAATCCAGCGGCCTGGAAATGATCGGTCTTTGAGAGAGAGAGAGAGTCTTAGCCAGAAGAACAAAACACACAGAGGGAATCCAGAGGCCTGGAAATGATCAGTCTTTGAGAGAGAGAGTCTTAGCCAGAAGAACAAAACACACAGAGGGAATCCAGCGGCCTGGAAATTATCAGTCTTTGAGAGAGAGAGAGTCTTAGCCAGAAGAACAAAACACACAGAGGGAATCCAGCGGCCTGGAAATGATCAGTCTTTGAGAGAGAGAGCAAAACACAGAGGGAATCTCAGGGCCTGGAAATTATCCAGAAGAACAAAACACACAGAGGGGAATCCAGCGGCCTGGAAATGATCAGTCTTTGAGAGAGAGAGAGTCTTAGCCAGAAGAACAAAACACACAGAGGGAATCCAGCGGCCTGGAAATGATCGGTCTTTGAGAGAGAGAGTCTCAGCCAGAAGAACAAAACACACAGAGGGAATCCAGCGGCCTGGAAATGATCGGTCTTTGAGAGAGAGAGTCTCAGCCAGAAGAACAAAACACACAGAGGGAATCCAGCGGCCTGGAAATGATCGGTCTTTGAGAGAGAGAGAGAGTCTTAGCCAGAAGAACAAAACACACAGAGGGAATCCAGCGGCCTGGAAATTATCAGTCTTTGAGAGAGAGAGTCTCATTTAGCCAGAAGAACAAAACACACAGAGGAATCCAGCGGCCTGGAAATGATCAGTCTTTGAGAGAAAGAGAGTCTTAGCCAGAAGAACAAAACACACAGAGGGAATCCAGGGCCTGAATGATCATTTTGAGAGCAAAACACCTGGAAAAATTATCAGTCTTTGAGAGAGAGAGTCTTAGCCAGAAGAACAAAACACACAGAGGGAATCCAGCGGCCTGGAAATGATCAGTCTTTGAGAGAGAGAGTCTTAGCCAGAAGAACCAAACACACAGAGGGAATCCAGCGGCCTGGAAATTATCAGTCTTTGAGAGAGAGAGAGTCTCAGCCAGAAGAACAAAACACACAGAGGGAATCCAGAGGCCTGGAAATGATCAGTCTTTGAGAGAGAGAGAGAGTCTTAGCCAGAAGAACAAAACACACAGAGGGAATCCAGCGGCCTGGAAATGATCAGTCTTTGAGAGGGAGAGAGAGTCTTAGCCAGAAGAACAAACAAACAGATTCACAATGTTTGTCCTGAGACAAATGGAGCCAATAAACTGTTCTGTGTTAAGACAAGCCACTGGATCTCCAGGGTGCCTCCCACATGGCACCCCATTCCCTATATAGTGCACTACTTTGGACCAGAGCCTCCCACATGGCACCCCATTCCCTATATAGTGCACTACTTTGGACCAGGGCCTCCCACATGGCACCCCATTCCCTATATAGTGCACTACTTTGGACCAGGGCCTCTCACATGGCACCCCATTCCCTATATAGTGCACTACTTTGGACCAGGGCCTCTCACATGGCACCCCATTCACTATATAGTGCACTACTTTGGACCAGGGCCTCTCACATGGCACCCCATTCCCTATATAGTGCACTACTTTGGACCAGGGCCTCCCACATGTTTTATATTTTTTATTTCACCTTTATTTAACCAGGTAGGCCAGTTGAGAACAAGTTCTCATTTACAACTGCGACCTGGTCAAGATAAAGCAAAGCAGTGTGAACAGACAACACAGAGTTACACATGGAGTAAACAATAAACAAGTCAATAACACAGTTGAAAAAAGATATACATATATACATTGTGTGCAAAAGGCATGAGAAGGTAGGCGAATAATTACAATTTAGCAGATTAACACTGGAGTGATAAATGATTAGATGGTCATGTGCAGGTAGAGATATTGGTGTGCAAAAGAGCAGAAAAGTAAATAAATAAAAACAGTATGGGGATGAGGTAGGTAGATTGGGTGGGCTATTTACAGATGGACTATGTACAGCTGCAGCGATCGGTTAACTGTTCAGATAGCAGATGTTTAAAGTTGGTGAGGGAGATAAAAGTCTCCAACTTCAGCGATTTTTGCAATTTGTTCCAGTCACAGGCAGCAGAGAACTGGAAGGAAAGGCGGCCAAATGAGATGTTGAGAATTGAACCCTGTGGCACCCCCATAGAGACTGCCAGAGGACCGGACAACATGCCCTCCGATTTGACACACTGAACTCTGTCTGCAAAGTAGTTGGTGAACCAGGCAAGGCAGTCATTAGAAAAACCGAGGCTACTGAGTCTGCCGATAAGATTATGGTGATTGACAGAGTCGAAAGCCTTGGCCAGGTCGATGAAGACGGCTGCACAGTACTGTCTTTTATCGATGGCGGTTATGATATAGTTTAGGACCTTGAGCGAGGCTGAGGTGCACCCGTGACCGGCTCGGAAACCAGATTGCACAGAGGAGAAGGTACGGTGGGATTCGAGATGGTCAGTGATCTGTTTGTTGACTAGGTTTTCAAAGACCTTAGATAGGCAGGGCAGGATGGATATACATAGGTCTGTAGCAGTTTGGGTCCAGGGTGTCTCCCCCTTTGAAGAGGGGGATGACTGCGGCAGCTTTCCAGTCCTTGGGGATCTCAGACGATATGAAGGAGAGGTTGAACAGGCTGGTAATAGGGGTTGCGACAATGGCGGCAGATAGTTTCAGAAATAGAGGGTCCAGATTGTCAAGACCAGCTGATTTGTATGGGTCCAGGTTTTGCAGCTCTTTCAGAGCATCTGCTATCTGGATTTGGGTAAAGGAGAAGCTGGGGAGGCTTGGGCGAGTAGCTGCGGGGGGGGAGCTGTTGGCCGAGGTTGGAGTAGCCAGGAGGAAGGCATGACCAGCCGTTGAGAAATGCTTGTTGAAGTTATCGATTATCATGGATTTATCAGTGGTGACCGTGTTACCTAGCCTCAGTGCAGTGGGCAGCTGGAAGGAGGTGCTCTTGTTCTCCATGGACTTTACAGTGTCGCAGAACTTTTTGAGTTAGGGCTACAGGGTGCAAATTTCTGCTTGAAAAAGCTGGCCTTTGCTTTCCTGACTGACTGCGTGTATTGGTTCCTGACTTCCCTGAACAGTTGCATATCGCGGGGACTATTCGATGCTATGGCAGTCCGCCATAGGATGTTATTATGCCGGTCGAGGGCTGTCAGGTCTGGAGTGAACCAAGGGCTATATGTTTTCTTAGTTCTGCATTTTTTGAACGGAGCATGCTTATCTAAGATGGTGAGGAAGTTACTTTTAAAAAATGACCAAGCATCCTCAACTAACGGGATGAGGTCAATATCCTTCCAGGATACCACGTCGCTTAGAAAGGCCTGCTCGCAGAAGTGTTTTAGGAGCGTTTGACAGTGATGAGGAGTGGTCGTTTGACTGCAGACCTGTAGCGGATACAGGTAATGAGGCAGTGATCACTGAGATCCTGATTGAAGACAGCGGAGGTGTATTTGGAGGGCCAGTTGGTCAGAATAACGTCTATGAGGGTGCCATTGTTTACAGAGTTGGGGTTGTACCTGGTGGGTTCCTTGATGATTTGTGTGAGATTGAGGGCATCTAGCTTAGATTGTAGGACTGCCGGGGTGTTAAGCATATCCCAGTTTAGGTCACCTAACAGAACACACTCTGAATCTAGATGGGGGGCGATCAATTCACAAATGGTGTCCAGGGCACAGCTGGGAGCTGGGGGGGTCGGTAGCAGGCGGCAACAGTGATATTACTTTGCAGGCTATCTCTGCAGTAGACTGCAACTCCGCCCCCTTTTGCAGTTCTATCTTGACGGAGAATGTTATAGTTGGATATGGAAATCTCAGAATTTTTGTTGGCCTTCCTAAGCCAGGATTCAGACACGGCAAGGACATCAGGGTTGGCAGTAATCGCAGGTG
>NW_026286525.1:25000-42500 GCF_023373465.1 Oncorhynchus keta | reverse complement strand
AGTGGGGTATGTTGATTGTCTAGGGGAGAGTGGGGTATGTTGATTGCCTAGAGGAGAATGGGGTATGTTGATTGCCTAGAGGAGAGTGGGGTATGTTGATTGTCTAGGGAGAGTGGGGTATGTTGATTGCCTAGGGAGAGTGGGGTATGTTGATTGCCTAGGGAGAGTGGGGTATGTTGATTGTCTAGAGGAGAGTGGGGTATGTTGATTGCCTAGAGGAGAGTGGGGTATGTTGATTGCCTAGAGGAGAGTGGGGTATGATGATTGCCAAGAGGAGAGTGGGGTATGTTGATTGTCTAGAGGAGAGTGGGGTGTGTTGATTGTCTAGAGGAGAGGGGTGTGTTGATTGCCAAGAGGAGAGTGGGGTATGTTGATTGTCTAGAGGAGAGTGGGGTATGTTGATTGCCTAGAGGAGAGTAGGGTATGTTGATTGTCTAGAGGAGAGTAGGGTATGTTGATTGTCTAGAGGAGAGTGGGGTATGTTGATTGTCTAGAGGAGAGTGGGGTGTGTTGATTGCCTAGAGGAGAGTGGGGTATGTTGATTGTCTAGAGGAGAGTGGGGTGTGTTGATTGCCTAGAGGAGAGTGGGGTATGTTGATTGTCTAGAGGAGAGTGGGGTATGTTGATTGTCTAGAGGAGAGTGGATGTGGACCCTTGATTGCCAAGAGGAGAGTGGGGTATGTTGATTGCCAAGAGGAGAATGGGGTATGTTGATTGTCTAGAGGAGAGTGGGGTGTGTTGATTGCCTAGAGGAGAATGGGGTGTGTTGATTGCCAAGAGGAGAGTAGGGTATGTTGATTGTCTAGAGGAGAGTGGGGTATGTTGATTGCCTAGAGGAGAGTGGGGTATGTTGATTGCCTAGGGAGAATGGGGTATGTTGATTGCCTAGAGGAGAAATGGGGTATGTTGATTGCCTAGAGGAGAGTGGGGTATGTTGATTGCCTAGGGGAGAGTGTGGTACCCTGGTCAGGGTATGTTGATTGCCTAGAGGAGAGGGGTATGTTGATTGCCTAGGGAGAGAGGGCCCTGTTGATTGCCTAGGGGGTAGAGTAGGGGTATGTTGATTGCCTAGAGGAGAGTAGGGTATGTTGATTGCCTAGGGAGAGTGGGGTACTTTCAGCATCAAGGGAAATATAGTATTCGACCAAACAAAGAAATCTACATACACTATGCAGATACATAACATAGTATGTGGACACCCCTTCAAATTAGTGGATTCGGATATCTCAATCTGTATGCTACTGTATGGTACTGTATGGTACTGTTTGGTACTGTATGGTACTGTATAATACTGTATGGTATTGTATGGTACTGTATGGTACTGTATGGTACTGTTTGGTATGTATGGTACTGTATAATACTGTATGGTATTGGGTACTGTATGATATGATACTGTATGGTATGGTCAGATTCAGTCTCTCTCTCTCCCTCTCTCCCTCTCCTCTCTCCTCTCTCTCTCTCTCTCTCTCTCTATCTCTCTCTCTCTCTCTCTCTCTCTCTCTTTCTCCCTCTCTCTCTCTCTCCCTCTCTCCCTCTCTCTCTCTCTCTCTCTCTCTCTCTCTCCCCCTCCTTCCTTCCTTCTCTCTCTCTCTCTCTCTCTCTCTCTCCCCCTCCTTCCTTCCTTCTCTCTCTCTCCCTCTCTCCTTCTCCTTCCCTCTCTCTCTATCTCTCTCTCTCTCTATTAGCATGGGAAACATATGTTAACATTACGTTGCCAAAGCAAGTGAGGTAGATAATAAACAAAAGTGAAATATACTATAAAAATGAACAGTAAACATGACACTCACAGAAGTTCCAACAGAATAAAGACATTGTCAAATGTCTCTCTCTCAATTTAAAGGGATTTATTGGTCAACAAATGTTTACATCACCAAAGCAAGTGAAATAGATCATGAACAAAGGTGAAATAAACTATGAAAAATTAACCCTGTGGTGTTTTACCTAATATATATATATATATGTAGGGGGAGTTGATCAAAATTGGATTTGTTTTAAAATTCTTTGTGGATCTGTGAGGTCTGAGGGAAATATGTGTCTCTAATATGGTCCTATAACGTTTGGCAGGAGGTTAAATAGCAAATAGCATTCTAGTTTGCTGTGTTTTTTTGTTAATTCTTTCCAATGTGTCAAGTAATTATCTTTTTGTTTTCTCATGATTTGATCTGGTCAGATATAACAGTGTGCTGCTGTCCTCAGGTTCTGTGGGGTCTGTTTGTGTTTGTGAACAGAGCCCCAGGACCAGCTTGCTTAGGGACTCTTCTCCAGGTTCATCTCTCTGTTTGTGATGGCTTTGTTATGGAAGGTTTGGGAATCGCTTCCTTTTAGGTGGTTGTAGAATTTGACGGCTCTTTTCTGGATTTTGATAATTAGTGGGTATCGGCCTAATTCTGCTCTGCATGCATTATTTGGTGTTCTGACGTTGTACACGGAGGATATTTTTGCAGAATTCTGTATGCAGAGTCTCAATTTGGTGTTTGTCCCATTTAGTCAATTCTTGGTTGGTGAGCGGACCCCAGACCTCACAACGATAAAGGTCAATGGGTTCTATAAATGTAAGAAGTATTTTTAGCCAGATCCTAATTGGTATGTTGAATTTCATGTTCCTTTTGATGGCATAGAATCCCCTTCTTGCCTTGTCTCTCAGATCGTTCAGCTTTGTGGAAGTTACCTGATGTTTATGCCCTGAGATGAGGTAACTGTGTGGAGGTCTGTGCTGGTCAGATGTAACTGTGATGGACCCTGGTCAGATATAACTGATGGACCCTGGTCAGGTCATATAACTGATGGAGGTCCCTGATGGAGGTCAGATATAACAGTGATGGTCAGATATAACTGTGGACCCTGGTCAGATATAACAGTGATGGAGGTCAGATATAACAGTGATGGAGGTCAGATATAACCTGATGTCAGATATAACAGTGACCCTGGTCAGATATAACAGTGATGGAGGTCAGATATAACAGTGATGGAGGTCAGATATAACAGTGATGGAGGTCAGATATAACAGTGATGGAGGTCAGATATAACAGTGATGGAGGTCAGATATAACAGTGATGGAGGTCAGATATAACAGTGATGGAGGTCAGATATAACAGTGATGGAGGTCAGATATAACAGTGATGGAGGTCAGATATAACAGTGGACCCTGGTCAGATATAACAGTGATGGAGGTCAGATATAACAGTGATGGAGGTCAGATATAACAGTGATGGAGGTCAGTCAGATATAGATATAACAGTGATGGAGGTCAGATATAACAGTGATGGAGGTCAGATATAACAGTGATGGAGTGATGGAGGTCAGATATAACAGTGATGGAGGTCAGATATAACAGTGATGGAGGTCAGATATAACAGTGATGGAGGTCAGATATAACAGTGATGGAGGTCAGATATAACAGTGATGGAGGTCAGATATAACAGTGATGGAGGTCAGATATAACCGTGATGGAGGTCAGATATAACAGTGGACCCTGGTCAGATATAACAGTGATGGAGGTCAGATATAACAGTGATGGAGGTCAGATATAACAGTGATGGAGGTCAGATATAACAGTGATGGAGGTCAGATATAACAGTGATGGAGGTCAGATATAACAGTGGACCCTGGTCAGATATAACTGTGATGGAGGTCAGATATAACAGTGATGGAGGTCAGATATAACCGTGATGGAGGTCAGATATAACCGTGATGGAGGTCAGATATAACAGTGATGGAGGTCAGATATAACTGTGATGGAGGTCAGATATAACAGTGATGGAGGTCAGATATAACAGTGATGGAGGTCAGATATAACAGTGATGGAGGTCAGATATAACAGTGGACCCTGGAGGTCAGATATAACAGTGATGGAGGTCAGATATAACAGTGGACCCTGGTCAGATATAACAGTGATGGAGGTCAGATATACCAGTGGACCCTGGTCAGATATAACAGTGATGGAGGTCAGATATAACAGTGATGGAGGTCAGATATAACAGTGATGGAGGCAGGTCAGATATAACAGTGATGGAGGTCAGATATAACAGTGATGGAGGTCAGATATAACAGTGATGGAGGTCAGATATAACAGTGATGGAGGTCAGATATAACAGTGATGGAGGTCAGATATAACAGTGATGGAGGTCAGATATAGATATAATAACAGTGATGGAGGTCAGATATAACAGTGATGGAGGTCAGATATAACAGTGGGATAACCCTGATGGAGGTCAGATATAACAGTGATGGAGGTCAGATATAACAGTGATGGAGGTCAATATAACTGTGATGGAGGTATAACAGTGATATAACAGTGATGGAGGTCAGATATAACCGTGATGGAGATATAGATATAACAGTGATGGAGGTCAGATGGAGATGGAGGTCAGATATAACAGTGATGGAGGTCAGATATAACAGTGATGGAGGTCAGATATAACAGTGATGGAGGTGGAGGTCAGATATAACAGTGATGGAGGTCAGATATACCAGTGGACCCTGGTCAGATATAACTGTGATGGAGGTCAGATATAACCAGTGGAGGTCCCAGTGGGAGGTCAGATATAACAGTGATGGAGGTCAGATATAACAGTGATGGAGGTCAGATATAACAGTGATGGAGGTCAGATATAACAGTGATGGAGGTCAGATATAACAGTGATGGAGGAGGTCAGATATAACAGTGATGGAGGTCAGATATAACAGTGACCCTGGTCAGATATAACAGTGATGGAGGTCAGATATACCAGTGTGGGAGGTCAGATATAACAGTGATGGAGGTCAGATATAACAGTGATGGAGGTCAGATATAACAGTGATGGAGGTCAGATATAACAGTGATGGAGGTCAGATATAACAGTGATGGACCTGGTCAGATATAACAGTGATGGAGGTCAGATATAACAGTGATGGAGGTCAGATATAACAGTGATGGATGGAGGTCAGATATAACAGTGATGGAGGTCAGATATAACAGTGATGGAGGTCAGATATAACAGTGATGACCCTGGTCAGATATAACAGTGATGGAGGTCAGATATAACAGTGATGGAGGTCAGATATAACAGTGATGGAGGTCAGATATAACAGTGGACCCTGGTCAGATATAACAGTGATGGAGGTCAGATATAACAGTGATGGAGGTCAGTGATGGAGGTCAGAATAACAGTGATGGAGGTCAGATATAACAGTGATGGATGGAGGTCAGATATAACAGTGATGGAGGTCAGATATAACAGTGATGGAGGTCAGATATAACAGTGATGGAGGTCAGATATAACAGTGATGGAGGTCAGATATAACAGTGATCAGATATAACAGTGATGGAGGTCAGATATAACAGTGATGGAGGTCAGATATAACAGTGATGGAGGTCAGATATAACAGTGATGGAGGTCAGATATAACAGTGATGGAGGTCAGATATAACAGTGATGGAGGTCAGATATAACAGTGATGGAGGTCAGATATAACAGTGATGGAGGTCAGATATAACAGTGATGGAGGTCAGATATAACAGTGATGGAGGTGATGGAGATATAACAGTGATGGAGGTCAGATATAACAGTGATGGAGGTCAGATATAACAGTGGACCCTGGTCAGATATAACAGTGATGGAGGTCATATAACAGATATAACAGTGATGGAGGTCAGATATAACAGTGATGGAGATATAACAGTGATGGAGGTCAGATATAACAGTGATGGAGGTCAGATATAACAGTGATGGAGGTCAGATATAACAGTGATGGACATAACTGGGAGGTCAGATATAACAGTGGACCCTGGTCAGATATAACAGTGATGGAGGTCAGTGATATAATATAACAGTGATGGAGGTCAGATATAACAGTGATGGAGGTCAGATATAACAGTGATGTGATGGAGGTCAGATATAACAGTGATGGAGGTCAGATATAACAGTGATGGAGGTCAGATATAACAGTGGACCCTGGTCAGATATAACAGTGATGGAGTGATGGAGGTCATATAACAGTGATGGAGGTCAGTGATGGAGGTCAGATATAACAGTGATGGAGGTCAGATATAACAGTGATGGAGTGATGGAGGTCAGATATAACAGTGACCCTGGTCAGATATAACAGTGATGGAGGTCAGATATAACAGTGATGGAGGTCAGATATAACAGTGGACCCTGGTCAGATATAACAGTGATGGAGGTCAGATATAACAGTGATGGAGGTCCTGGGAGGTCAGATATAACTGTGATGGAGGTCAGATATAACAGTGGACCCTGGTCAGATATAACAGTGATGGAGGTCAGATATAACAGTGATGGAGGTCATGATATAACAGTGATGGATATAACAGTGATGGAGGTCAGATATAACAGTGATGGAGGTCAGATATAACAGTGATGGAGGTCAGATATAACAGTGGACCCTGGTCAGATATAACAGTGATGGAGGTCAGATATAACAGTGACCCTGGAGATATAACAGTGATGTCAGATATAACAGTGATGGAGGTCAGATATAACAGTGATGGAGGTCAGATATAACAGTGATGGAGGTCAGATATAACAGTGATGGAGGTGGAGGTCAGATATAACCGTGATGGAGGTCAGATATAACAGTGATGGAGGTCAGATATAACAGTGATGGAGGTCAGATATAACAGTGATGGAGGTCATAATATGGAGGTCAGATATAACAGTGACCCTGGTCAGATATAACAGTGATGGAGGTCAGATATAACAGTGATGGAGGTCAGATATAACAGTGATGGAGGTCAGATATAACAGTGGACCCTGGTCAGATATAACAGTGATGGAGGTCAGATATAACCGTGATGGAGGTCAGATATAACAGTGATGGAGGTCAGATATAACCGTGATGGAGGTCAGATATAACAGTGATGGAGGTCAGATATAACAGTGATGGAGGTCAGATATAACAGTGATGGAGGTCAGATATAACAGTGATGGAGGTCAGATATAACAGTGATGGAGGTCAGATATAACAGTGATGGAGGTCAGATATAACAGTGATGGAGGTCAGATATAACCGTGATGGAGGTCAGATATAACAGTGATGGAGGTCAGATATAACCGTGATGGAGGTCATCAGATATAACAGTGATGGAGGTCAGATATAACAGTGATGGAGGTGGACCATGGTCAGATATAACAGTGATGGAGGTCAGATATAACAGTGATGGAGGTCAGATATAACAGTGATGGAGGTCAGATATAACAGTGATGGAGGTCAGATATAACAGTGATGGAGGTCAGATATAACAGTGATGGAGGTCAGATATAACAGTGATGGAGGTCAGATATAACAGTGATGGAGGTCAGATATAACAGTGGGCCAAGGTCAGATATAACAGTGATGGAGGTCAGATATAACAGTGATGGAGGTCAGATATAACAGTGATGGAGGTCAGATATAACAGTGATGGAGGTCAGATATAACAGTGATGGAGGTCAGATATAACAGTGGACCCTGGTCAGATATAACAGTGATGGAGGTCAGATATAACAGTGATGGAAAGAGGTCAGATATAACAGTGATGGAGGTCAGATATAACCGTGATGGAGGTCAGATATAACAGTGATGGAGGTCAGATATAACAGTGATGGAGGTCAGATATAACAGTGATGGAGGTCAGATATAACAGTGATGGAGGTCAGATATAACAGTGGACCCTGGTCAGATATAACAGTGATGGAGGTCAGATATAACAGTGATGGAGGTCAGATATAACAGTGATGGAGGTCAGATATAACAGTGATGGAGGTCAGATATAACAGTGATGGAGGTCAGATATAACAGTGATGGAGGTCAGATATAACAGTGATGGAGGTCAGATATAACAGTGATGGAGGTCAGATATAACAGTGATGGAGGTCAGATATAACAGTGATGGAGGTCAGATATAACAGTGGACCCTGGTCAGATATAACTGTGGACCCTGGTCAGATATAACTGTGGACCCTGGTCAGATATAACAGTGATGGAGGTCAGATATAACAGTGATGGAGGTCAGATATAACAGTGATGGAGGTCAGATATAACAGTGATGGAGGTCAGATATAACAGTGGACCCTGGTCAGATATAACAGTGATGGAGGTCAGATATAACAGTGATGGAGGTCAGATATAACAGTGATGGAGATATAACAGTGATGGAGGTCAGATATAACAGTGATGGAGGTCAGATATAACAGTGATGGAGGTCAGATATAACAGTGATGGAGGTCAGATATAACAGTGATGGAGGTCAGATATAACAGTGATGGAGGTCAGATATAACAGTGATGGAGGTCAGATATAACAGTGATGGAGGTCAGATATAACAGTGATGGAGGTCAGATATAACAGTGATGGAGGTCAGATATAACAGTGATGGAGGTCAGATATAACAGTGGACCATGGTCAGATATAACAGTGATGGAGGTCAGATATAACAGTGATGGAGGTCAGATATAACAGTGGACCCTGGTCAGATATAACAGTGGACCCTGGTCAGATATAACAGTGATGGAGGTCAGATATAACAGTGATGGAGGTCAGATATAACCGTGATGGAGGTCAGATATAACAGTGATGGAGGTCAGATATAACAGTGATGGAGGTCAGATATAACAGTGATGGAGGTCAGATATAACAGTGATGGAGGTCAGATATAACAGTGATGGAGGAGGTCAGATATAACAGTGATGAGGTCAGATATAACCGTGATGGAGGTCAGATATAACAGTGATGGAGGTCAGATATAACAGTGATGGAGGTCAGATATAACAGTGATGAGGTCAGATATAACCGTGATGGAGGTCAGATATAACAGTGATGGAGGTCAGATATAACAGTGATGGAGGTCAGATATAACAGTGATGAGGTCAGATATAACAGTGATGATATAACAGTGATGGAGGTCAGATATAACCGTGATGTAGGTCAGATATACCAGTGGACCCTGGTCAGATATAACAGTGATGGAGGTCAGATATAACCGTGATGGAGGTCAGATATAACAGTGATGGAGGTCAGATATAACAGTGATGGAGGTCAGATATAACAGTGATGGAGGTCAGATATAACCGTGATGGAGGTCAGATATAACAGTGATGGAGGTCAGCGATAAATCAGCTTCACGTTGATTTTTTGATGAACAGCAGATAGCATCTCAACTTGAATCGGGATCTGCTCATTTTTAAAGGATTTCACAAGATGGATTGAGAGGCAGAATAAAAACGAGGAAATTAAATGCACACACACACACACACACACTCAGTCACTCGTTTTTTCACACACACTCAGCTGTTCTCTCAGATAAATCCAAACATTATGTTTCGTTAACGTGGGACGCTGTAAGTTCCAGGAAGGTTGATAGGAAAGAACACGCTCTGCTCTCTGTTCCCCAGGACATAAATCTCTACTTCTGCAACTTTACATCAACATGACTTGGAAATATTGAGATAAACAAAGGGAGAAAATAGAGAAGGAGAGAAACAAAGGGAGAAAATAGAGGAGAAGAAGGAGAGAAACAAAGGGAGAAAATAGAGGAGAAGAAGGAGAGAAACAAAGGGAGAAAATAGAGAAGAAGAAGGAGAGAAACAAAGGAGAAAATAGAGAAGAAGAAGGAGAGAAACAAAGGGAGAAAATAGAGAAGAAGAAGGAGAGAAACAAAGGAGAAAATAGAGAAGGAGAGAAACAAAGGGAGAAAATAGAGGAGAAGAAGGAGAGAAACAAAGGGAGAAAATAGAGAAGAAGAAGGAGAGAAACAAAGGAGAAAATAGAGGAGAAGAAGGAGAGAAACAAAGGAGAAAATAGAGGAGAAGAAGGAGAGAAACAAAGGGAGAAAATAGAGAAGAAGAAGGAGAGAAACAAAGGGAGAAAATAGAGAAGAAGAAGGAGAGAAACAAAGGGAGAAAATAGAGGAGAAGAAGGAGAGAAACAAAGGGAGAAAATAGAGAGAAGAAGTAGAGAAACAAAGGGAGAAAATAGAGGAGAAGAAGGAGAGAAACAAAGGGAGAAAATAGAGAAGAAGAAGGAGAGAAACAAAGGGAGAAAATAGAGGAGAAGAAGGAGAGAAACAAAGGGAGAAAATAGAGGAGAAGAAGGAGAGAAACAAAGGGAGAAAATAGAGGAGAAGAAGGAGAGAAACAAAGGGAGAAAATAGAGGAGAAGAAGGAGAGAAACAAAGGGAGAAAATAGAGGAGAAGAAGGAGAGAAACAAAGGGAGAAAATAGAGGAGAAGGAGAGAAACAAAGGGAGAAAATAGAGGAGGAGAAGGAGAGAAACAAAGGGAGAAAATAGAGGAGAAGGAGAGAAACAAAGGGAGAAAATAGAGGAGAAGAAGGAGAGAAACAAAGGGAGAAAATAGAGGAGAAAGAAGGAAACAAAGGGAGAAAATAGAGGAGAAGGAGAGAAACAAAGGGAGAAAATAGAGGAGGAGAAGGAGAGAAACAAAGGGAGAAAATAGAGGAGAAGAAGGAGAGATATAAAGGATGAAAATAGAGGAGAAGGAGAGAAACAAAGGGAGAAAATAGAGGAGAAGAAGGAGAGATATAAAGGATGAAAATAGAGGAGAAGGAGAGAAACAAAGGGAGAAAATAGAGGAGGAGAAGGAGAGAAACAAAGGAGAACATAGAGGAGAAGAAGGAGAGATATAAAGGATGAAAATAGAGGAGAAGGAGAGAAACAAAGGGAGAAAATTACATCTTATATATCGATTTGCATGTCTTAACAGACAGATGAGAAATACAGAACATTAGTCACATTAATCATCAGCATCAGTCGAAAGCAGTGACTACGTGTACGGTGACTACGGTGACTACGTGTGACAGTGACTACGGTGACTACGGTGACTATGTGTATGGTGACTATGTGTATGGTGACTATGTGTATGGTGACTATGTGTACGGTGACTATGTGACTATGGTGACTATGTGTACGGTGATTATGTGTATGGTGACTATGTGTATGGTGACTATGTGTACGGTGACTATGTGTACGGTGACTATGTGTACGGTGACTATGTGTACAGTGACTACAGTGACTATGTGTATGGTGACTATGTGTATGGTGACTACAGTGACTATGTGTATGGTGACTACAGTGACTATGTGTACGGTGACTACAGTGACTATGTGTATGGTGACTACGGTGACTATGTGTACGGTGACTACAGTGACTATGTGTACGGTGACTACAGTGACTATGTGTACGGTGACTACAGTGACTATGTGTATGGTGACTACAGTGACTATGTGTACGGTGACTACAGTGACTATGTGTATGGTGACTACAGTGACTATGTGTATGGTGACTACAGTGACTATGTGTACGGTGACTACAGTGACTATGTGTATGGTGACTACAGTGACTATGTGTACGGTGACTACAGTGACTATGTGTACGGTGACTACAGTGACTATGTGTATGGTGACTACAGTGACTATGTGTACGGTGACTACAGTGACTATGTGTACAGTGACTATGTGTACGGTGACTACAGTGACTATGTGTACAGTGACTATGTGTACGGTGACTACAGTGACTATGTGTACGGTGACTACAGTGACTATGTGTACGGTGACTACAGTGACTATGTGTATGGTGACTACAGTGACTATGTGTACGGTGACTACAGTGACTATGTGTACGGTGACTACAGTGACTATGTGTATGGTGACTACAGTGACTATGTGTGTATGGTGACTACAGTGACTATGTGTATGGTGACTACAGTGACTATGTGTATGGTGACTACAGTGACTATGTGTACGTGACTACAGTGACTATGTGTACAGTGACTATGTGTACGGTGACTACAGTGACTATGTGTACGGTGACTACAGTGACTATGTGTACGGTGACTACAGTGACTATGTGTACGGTGACTACAGTGACTATGTGTACGGTGACTACAGTGACTATGTGTACGGTGACTACAGTGACTATGTACGGTGACTACAGTGACTATGTGTATGGTGACTACAGTGACTATGTGTATGGTGACTACAGTGACTATGTGTACGGTGACTACAGTGACTATGTGTACGGTGACTACAGTGACTATGTGTACGGTGACTACGGTGACTATGTGTACGGTGACTATGTGTACGGTGACTACAGTGACTATGTGTACGGTGACTACAGTGACTATGTGTACGGTGACTACAGTGACTATGTGTACGGTGACTACAGTGACTATGTGTATGGTGACTACAGTGACTATGTGTACGGTGACTACAGTGACTATGTGTATGGTGACTACAGTGACTATGTGTACGGTGACTACAGTGACTATGTGTACGGTGACTACGGTGACTATGTGTATGGTGACTACAGTGACTATGTGTACGGTGACTACAGTGACTATGTGTATGGTGACTACAGTGACTATGTGTACGGTGACTACAGTGACTATGTGTACGGTGACTACGGTGACTATGTGTACGGTGACTACAGTGACTATGTGTACGGTGACTACAGTGACTATGTGTATGGTGACTACAGTGACTATGTGTACGGTGACTACAGTGACTATGTGTATGGTGACTACGGTGACTATGTGTACGGTGACTACAGTGACTATGTGTACGGTGACTACAGTGACTATGTGTACGGTGACTACGGTGACTATGTGTACGGTGACTACAGTGACTATGACTATGTACGGTGACTATGTGTACGGTGACTACGGTGACTACGGTGACTACGTGTATGGTGACTATGTGTATGGTGACTATGTGTACGGTGACTATGGTGACTACGGTGACTGTACGGTGACTACGTGTATGGTGACTATGTGTATGGTGACTATGTGTACGGTGACTATGTGTACGGTGACTACGGTGACTATGTGTATGGTGACTATGTGTATGGTGACTACGGTGACTATGTGTACGGTGACTATGTGTATGGTGACTATGTGTATGGTGACTACGGTGACTATGTGTATGGTGACTATGTGTACGGTGACTATGTGTACGGTGACTATGTGTACGGTGACTATGTGTATGGTGACTATGTGTATGGTGACTATGTGTATGGTGACTATGTGTATGGTGACTATGTGTACGGTGACTATGTGTACGGTGACTATGTGTACGGTGACTATGTGTACGGTGACTATGTGTATGGTGACTATGTGTATGGTGACTATGTGTATGGTGACTATGTGTACGGTGACTACGGTGACTATGTGTATGGTGACTACGGTGACTACGGTGACTATGTGTACGGTGACTATGTGTACGGTGACTATGGTGACTATGTGAGGCTACCCGTACGTGACTACAGTGACTATGTGTACGGTGACTACGGTGACTATGTGTGTACGGTGACTACGGTGACTATGTGTATGGAGACTGATGACTCCCCGTGACAGATGTTGGGTGACTACGGTGACTATGTGTATGGTGACTACGGCAGACTATGTATCCCGTGAGCAGAGGACTGGATGTGTACCCGTGACTAGAGTGACTATGGTATGGTGACTACCCGTGAGCAGAGGCTGGTGATCCCCGTACGGGCTGATGTATCTATGTGAGCAGAGGCTGGATGTATCCCCGTAGAGCAGAGGTTGGATGTATCCCCGTAGAGCAGAGGCTGGATGTATCCCCGTAGAGCAGAGGCTGGATGTATCCCCGTAGAGCAGAGGCTGGATGTATCCCGTAGAGCAGAGGCTGGATGTATCCCAGTAGAGCAGAGGCTGGATGTATCCTCAGAGCAGAGGCTGGATGTATCCCCGTAGAGCAGAGGCTGGATGTATCCCGTAGAGCAGGGGTTTGATGTATCCCCGTAGAGCAGAGGTTGGATGTATTCCCGTAGAGCAGAGGCTGGATGTATCCCCGTAGAGCAGAGGCTGGATGTATCCCCGTAGAGCAGAGGTTGGATGTATCCCCGTAGAGCAGAGGCTGGATGTATCCCCGTAGAGCAGAGGTTGGATGTATCCCGTAGAGCAGAGGCTGGATGTATCCCCGTAGAGCAGAGGTTGGATGTATTCCCGTAGAGCAGAGGCTGGATGTATCCCCGTAGAGCAGAGGCTGGATGTATCCCCGTAGAGCAGAGGTTGGATGTATCCCCGTAGAGCAGAGGTTGGATGTATCCCCGTAGAGCAGAGGCTGGATGTATCCCCGTAGAGCAGAGGCTGGATGTATCCCCGTAGAGCAGAGGTTGGATGTATCCCCGTAGAGCAGAGGCTGGATGTATCCCCGTAGAGCAGAGGTTTGATGTATCCCCGTAGAGCAGAGGTTGGATGTATCCCCGTAGAGCAGAGGCTGGATGTATCCCGTAGAGCAGAGGTTGGATGTATCCCCGTAGAGCAGAGGCTGGATGTATCCCCGTAGAGCAGAGGTTGGATGTATCCCCGTAGAGCAGAGGCTGGATGTATCCCCGTAGAGCAGAGGTTGGATGTATCCCCGTAGAGCAGAGGCTGGATGTATCCCCGTAGAGCAGAGGCTGGATGTATCCCCGTAGAGCAGAGGTTGGATGTATCCCCGAGAGCAGAGGCTGGATGTATCCACGTAGAGCAGAGGTTGGATGTATCCACGTAGAGCAGAGGTTGGATGTATCCACGTAGAGCAGAGGTTGGATGTATCCACGTAGAGCAGAGGTTGGATGTATCCCCGTAGAGCAGAGGCTGGATGTATCCCCGTAGAGCAGAGGTTGGATGTATCCCCGTAGAGCAGAGGCTGGATGTATCCCCGTAGAGCAGAGGTTGGATGTATCCCCGTAGAGCAGAGGCTGGATGTATCCCCGTAGAGCAGAGGCTGGATGTATCCCCGTAGAGCAGAGGTTGGATGTATCCCCGTAGAGCAGAGGCTGGATGTATCCCCGTAGAGCAGAGGCTGGATGTATCCCCGTAGAGCAGAGGCTGGATGTATCCCCGTAGAGCAGAGGCTGGATGTATCCCCGTAGAGCAGAGGCTGGATGTATCCCCGTAGAGCAGAGGCTGGATGTATCCCCGTAGAGCAGAGGCTGGATGTATCCCCGTAGAGCAGAGGTTGGATGTATCCCCGTAGAGCAGAGGCTGGATGTATCCCCGTAGAGCAGAGGCCGGATGTATCCCCAGAGCAGAGGCCGGATGTATCCCCGTAGAGCAGAGGCTGGATGTATCCCCGTAGAGCAGAGGCTGGATGTATCCCCGTAGAGCAGAGGCTGGATGTATCCCCGTAGAGCAGAGGCTGGATGTATCCCCGTAGAGCAGAGGCTGGATGTATCCCCGTAGAGCAGAGGTTGGATAGAACCGTATTATCTATGCAGAACCCTTTATAGAGATAGAACCGTATTATCTATGCAGAACCCTTTAAAGAGGTAGAACCTTATTATCTATGCAGAACCCTTTATAGAGGTAGAACCTTATTATCTACATAGAACTTTTATAGAGGTAGAACCTTATTATCTACATAGAACCTTTTAGGATTCTATGTCTTCCTTTAGAAACATTTTTTTTATGCCGGAAAGGTTCTAAAGGACCCCTCTGAGTTCTGAAGATTTCAGGAAAATCCACTGTGTCAGATACGGTGTAAGTCAACTGGCGTTGAGGCATTCTGCCTCCAATGTAGAAAATCCATAACTTTTATATTGCTGAAAAAGGATGTCTCATGGCGTTGATTATGAGAATGTATTTGGTTTAGATAAGGCTTCCAATGAATCCTGTCATTACTGCAGACAGGCAGTGTGCTGTGGCCACGGACTTAGCGTCTGGCAATGTCGAACAATGTTGGATTATTTTCAGTTGAAACAAATTTCTGTTTCTGGGGACAATTTTTCATCGCTCGTCCAAATCATATCCAGAAGGTTCTAAAGTCATGACTCAGTTTGAGATCTCCATATCCAGAAGGTTCTAAAGTCATGACTCAGTTTGAGATCTCCATGTCCAGAAGGTTCTAAAGTCATGACTCAGTTTGAGATCTCCACGTGAAGAAGGTTCTAAAGTCATGACTCAGTTTGAGATCTCCATGTCCAGAAGGTTCTGAAGTCATGACTCAGTTTGAGATCTCCATGTGAAGAAGGTTCTAAAGTCATGACTCAGTTTGAGATTTCCATGTCCAGAAGGTTCTTAAAGTCATGACTCAGTTTGAGATCTCCACGTGAATAAGGTTCTAAAGTCATGACTATTAGTTTTAGATCTCCTATATCCAGAAGGTATTAAAGTCATGACTCAGTTTGAGATCTCCATATCCAGAAGGTTCTAAAGTCATGACTCAGTATTTAGAAAACTAGGGAGATTATTAGAGATCTTGAAGAAGGTTCTAAAGTCAGTGACTCAGTTTGAGATCTCCATATCCAGAAGGTTCTAAAGTCATGACTCAGTTTGAGATCTCCATATCCAGAAGGTTCTAAAGTCATGACTCAGTTTGATATCTCCATATCCAGAAGGTTCTAAAGTCATGACTCAGTTTGAGATCTCCATGTCCAGAAGGTTTAAAGTCATGACTCAGTTTGAGATCTTAGATATCCAGAAGGTTCTAAAGTCATGACTCAGTTTGAGATCTCCACGTTCTGAAGAAGGTTCTAAAGTCATGACTCAGTTTGAGATCTCCATGAGAAGAAGGTTCTATAAGTCATGACTCAGTTTGACATCTCCATATCCAGAAGGTTCTAAAGTCATGACTCAGTTTGAGATCTCCATATCCAGAAGGTTCTAAAGTCATGACTCAGTTTGAGATCTCCACGTGAAGAAGAAGGTTCTAAAGTCATGACTCAGTTTGAGATCTCCACGTGAAGAAGGTTCTAAAGTCATGACTCAGTTTGAGATCTCCATATCCAGAAGGTTCTAAAGTCATGACTCAGTTTGAGATCTCCATATCCAGAAGGTTCTAAAGTCATGAAAAACTCAGTTTGAGATCTCCATATCCAGAAGGTTCTAAAGTCATGACTCAGTTTGAGATCTCCATGTCCAGAAGGTTCTAAAGTCATGACTCAGTTTGAGATCTCCATATCCAGAACTGTTCTAAAGTCATGACTCAGTTTGAGATCTCCACGTTAAGAAGGTTCTAAAGTCATGATCAGTTTGAATCTCCATGAGAAGAAGGTAGAAAGTCATGATCTCAGTTTGAATCTCCATATCCAGAAGGTTCTAAAGTCATGACTCAGTTTGAGATCTCCAGAGTGAAGAAGGTTCTAAAGTCATGACTAGAGTTTGAGATTTCCATGTCCAGAACCCTTTAAAGTCATGACTCAGTTTGAGATCTCCATAGAACCCTTTATAGAGGTAGAAGTCATGATCTACAGTTTGAGATCTCCATATCCAGAAGGTTCTAAAGTCATGACTCAGTTTGAGATCTCCATATCTACATAGAACCCTCTAAAGTCATGACTCATTATCTGAGATCTCCACTTTATAGAAGGTAAAGTCATGACTCAGTTTGAGATCTCCACGTTTATAGAAGGTTCTAAAGTCATGATCTACAGTTTGAACCCATTATAGAAGGTTCTAAACCATATGACTCAGTTTGAGATCTCCATATAGAAGGTTCCTAAATCTACATGAACTCAGTTATAGATCTCCATTATCCAGAACCCTTTCTAAAGTCATG